>NC_048299.1:118342071-118383354 GCF_013100865.1 Trachemys scripta elegans | reverse complement strand
GTGGGCGTGGGCGGGGCTGGGGGCGGGGCCGGGGCCCCTGGGGGTGTCCTCCATTTGGAGGCACAAAATATGGTAACCCTAGAATAGTGGCAGTGATGTGCAACAGATGTGCTATGTTCTCTTTCCTGCATAAAGGCAGAAGGGATTTCCTGTGCATAAAGTGCAAGTTAGTGGCTGTGTTGGAGGAAAAGATTCTTGGCTTAGAGGGGCAGTTGTGATGCTACTTAGAATCCAAGAAGCTAAGAAGTTCCAAACCAACCAGATTCAGGAAACACCAGAGAGGAGGCCTGCCAGTTCATAACC
The DNA here is from genome assembly GCF_013100865.1 of Trachemys scripta elegans. Taxonomy (NCBI): domain Eukaryota; kingdom Metazoa; phylum Chordata; order Testudines; family Emydidae; genus Trachemys; species Trachemys scripta. Next base: position 118,383,051 of record NC_048299.1, on the reverse strand, counting down.
ATCAGAGGCAAGATGTCACTACAAGAGTCTACATGGTTAGCGACAGATGAGGATAGGCAGACTAAGGCCACCAGAGAGAAGACAAGCAGGAGGAATTCCACACAGAAGTTTCAATTCAATACCAGATACTCATGATGGAAACTATGGAAGATACCTCTCAAGATCCCGGAGGTCCCAGGGAATAGAGAGATATATGGGACACATGTGTGTAGATGGCAGCTTGGTCAAACCTGTAAGAAAATCAGGCTTACCTGCAAAGAGTTCTCCAACCATTCAAAGAAGACAGACAGTCCTTGCTGGAGATCCAATACTCAGAAGAACTGAAAGAACTTTCTGAAAGGGACAGGTGTACATCAGGTTGGTGTACTGCCTTCCCAGAGCCAAGAGATGAGACATCACTCTAAAATTGGTTAGGCTTCTGAAGTCGACTGGCAAGGATCCATTGGTAATGATTCATATTGGCACCAATGAAACAGCATCATGGATAACAGAGATAGCACACAACTTCAGGGAACTTGGAAGCATGCTCAAGAAGAACATCCAAGCAGTCTTCTCTGAGATCCTTTCTTTCTCATGAGCAAAGGAAGAGAGAAGGTAGAAGATTCTATAAGTGAGTCACTGGCTGGGTAAATCGTGCAAGGTGGAGGGCTATGGTGTTGAATATTGGTCCATCTTCTACAGTGAGAGGGGACCATATAGTTTGGATGGCTTCCTCCTCCTCAGTAGACAAACCAATCTCCTTGGGGACAGGCTGGCTAGAGAAGTAAGGAGAGGGTTACACTAATGGCAAAAGGGAAGAGTAAAAAGAGGGAAGATATGAGCACTCAGCACAAAATCAAGATGTTGAGAACAAAATTAATCAAAAAACCAAAGGCTACAAAAAGAAGAAATTCTTGAATTGTCTACACACTCATGCTAGAAGACTGGGTAACAAAGAAGAATTAGAACTGATGATTTATGAGCATAAATTTGATATAATAATTTTTTTACTGAAACCTGGTGGGATGATTCACATAACTGGGACATTAAAATCAATAGTTACAACCTATTTAGGAAGGGTTGAATGGGCAAAGGGGGATGGGGAGTAGCACTCTATGTCAAAAATGACATTACCTGTTTCCGAGTCACTGATACTTGCCATACTTCCTATCTTTCCTACGCAGTGGGATAGTTTGCTCTTGTGCTCTTAATAATGTCTCTTTGAAAAACTTCCAACTGTCTTCAGCTGTTTTTCCCCTTACACTTGCTTCCCATGGGTACTTACCTACCAGTTCCCTGAGTTTGCTAAAGTCTGCCTTCTTGAAATCCATTGTTGTCCCTCCTACCATTCCTTAGAATCATGAACTCTAACATTTCATGACCACTTTCACCAAAGCTGCCTTCCACTTCAAATTCTCAACCAGTTCCTGCCTGTTTGTCAAAATAAAATCTAGAAAAGCCTCTCCCCTAGTAGCTTTCTCCACCTTCTGAAATAAAACAAAATGTCTCCAATATATTTCAAGAACTTTTTGGATATTCTGTGTTATTTTCCCAACAGATGTCTGAGTAGTTGAAATCCCCCATCATCACCAAGTCCTGTGCTTTGGATGTTTTGTTTAAAAAGCCTCATCCACCTCTTCTTCCTGGTTAGGTGGTCTGTAGTAGACCCCTACCATGACATCATCCTTTTTTTACCCCTTTTATCCTTACCCAGAGACTTTCAACAAGTCTGTCTCCTCTGTCCATCTCAACCTCAGTCCAAGTTTATACATTTTTAATATATAAGGCAACACCTTCTCCCTTTTTCCCCTCCTGTCCTTCCTGAGCAAGCTGTACCCTTCTATACCAATATCTCTGTCATGCCACCTATGTCATAGTTGTGTTTATTTACTAGCATTTTGAGTTCTTCCAGCTTATTCTCCATATTTCTCATATTATTATACAGACATCTAAGATACCTTTTTATATTCCTTCCCCACAGTTCTCTCTTGTCTCTCCCTTATCTCTGCTATAACAGCCCATGCTCCCCACAAATTCTGACCCTTCTCCCAAGTCTCCATGTTTTTTACTTACCAGTGGACTTTGGTCACCTGCCCCCTTTGAACCTAGTTTAAAGCCCTCCTCACTAAGTCTGTATCCAAATATGCTCTTCCCCTTCCTCAATAGATGGACCCCATCTCTCATCTGGTGGTCAAAGAAGCCTTCCTCCTGATTCTTCTCCTATGACACAGTCTTTGGCTCCTGTCCTGTGCACTACTGGCCTTTCTGCTAGCAGTCTTTAGTGCTGAATTTTTACTCTCTTTATCAATCTCCCAATCTCATGTCTTGCCAACCGCCTCCTCCCCATTTCCCCTCCATGTAAAACACTCCCAGACTCCCAGGATTCCTACAAATTCTTCTGATGGCTTCCCCTGTCTCAAAGGCACTTTCTCTTTTCTCTGCACCAAATTCTATACTTCTGCCACAATACCTTCTTGCTCCATAGTCTCTTTTCCCTTTCCCCAAACTCACCTTGGTTTCTCCCTCTGATTCCAAACTCTTCCTTCTGTCCATCCTGTCTGAAAATCCCCCAGACGCTTTTGTCCAGATGTCTCTAACCTCAGTCTTTCCTCTCTCCAATATCCCTCCACCTTCTCTGCTTCCCAAAATTCCTGTGTCTTTCTTCTCTCTTCCCCAATCTGCTCTCTACGTCATTCTGTTTAGGTTATTAGACCTATCCTCATCACCATGATATTTCTATTTCTTCCAGGTCTGGCAGGAAAGGGAAATGTTGCATATTCCCTAGGTACAGAGACTTAAACAGTTACAGTTCAAGTGAGCACCAGCAGTAAATGTTTGGGTCCCTGGTGCAGTCCAATGGAGAGTCAGGGCTTTTCAAGACTAGTGCCTTGGGTGCTTCCTCCACTCCAGTCTCTATTCCAAGAAAATAGGGGCTTGCAGGTTTCCAGGCCAGGCTCAGTTAGTGTTTCTCACTGAGTCTGAACTGATTCCTTGCCCAACCACTGCTGCTTCCCGGTAAGTCACACCCAGACCTGCACTCGCTGTAACATCTGGCAGTCACTGCCTGTTCTTCACTGCATATAGTTCCTGGGGATTGTGATCTGAGTTCAGTTTCTTTCCAGCTTCTTGCTTGCCATATGGCTGTGCCTTCAGCTCCTCTGCAGCTTCTTACTAGCCATGCAGCTGCTATTTCCAGCCACTTCCTGGTTCACAATGTTTTTCTTCATTTGGCCATGAGGAAGTAGCTATGCAGTAGTCCCCTACTTCTCAAATCCATCACAGTACTTCTGTTCTGTATTTGGAAAGGAGCAGGATGATGTACATATGTCACATGAGGATGATGAAATATTTTTGGTCCATAAATAACTAAGATGTTAAATGGCATCAACTAGGGATAATAAGAACATAAGAGAGGCCGTACCGGGTCAGACCAAAGGTCCATCTAGCCCAGTATCCTGTCTACCAACAGTGGCCAATGCCAGGTGCCCCAGAGGGAGTGAACCTAACAGGCAATGATCAAGTGATCTCTCTTCTGCCATCCATCTCCACCCTCTGACAGACAGAGGCTAGGGACACCGTTCCTTACCCATCCTGGCTAATAGCCATTAATGGACTTAACCACCATGAATTTATCCAGGTCTCTTTTAAACTCTGTTATAGTCCTAGCCTTCACAACCTCCTCAGGTAAGGAGTTCCACAAGTAGACTGTGCGCTGCATGAAGAAGAACTTTCTTTTATTTGTGTTAAACCTGCTGCCTATTAACTTCATTTGATGACCCCTAGTTCTTGTATTATGGGAATAAGCAAATAACTTTTCCTTATCCACTTTCTCCACATCACTCATGATTTTATATACCTCTATCATATTCCCCCTTAGTCTCCTCTTTTAAACATTTTAAAATCAGCAGGCTGGGAGAACTTACACATAAGAGTCTTAATACAGTTGGCTGAGGAGATCTCTGGCCCACTTTAAAAATCTGGAATACCAGGGAAATTCCAGAGGACTAAAAGTGTGCTAATTCATAGATTCAAAGATTATAAAGATGGAAGGGACCATTGTGATCATCTAGTCTGATTTACTGCATAACACAGCTCATATAATTAATCAATGAATTCCTGAATTAATTGCTCTTTGAACTAGAGCATACCTTTTAGGAAAACATCCAATCTTGTTTTAAACATTTTCATTACTCTACCACAATCCTTGCTAAATTCTTCCAATTCTTAGTTACCCTGCTTGTTAAAATTTTGATCTTTATTTCCAGTCTGAATTTTTCTAGTTTCAACTTCTAACTAGTGGATTGTTGTATACCTTTCTCTGCTATACTGAAGTGCCTATTATCAAATATTTGTTCCCCATGTAGGTACTATAGACAGTGATCGGGTCACCCCTTAATAACCTTCTCCTTGTTAGACTCAAACAGATCAATTTAGTTAGTTTTTCACTATAAGGCATATTTTTCAATCATTTAATAATTCTTGTGGCTCTTCTTTGAAGTGCCTCCAAATTATCAACATCCTTCTTGAATTGTGGGCACCAGTACTGAATGCAGTATTCCAGCAACTGTAGCACCAGGGACAGATACAGAGATAAAATAACCTCTTTACTCCTTGTCATAAACAGATAGTTAAGGGTTAATGCCTCTTTTACCTGTAAAGGGTTAAGAAGTTCACCTAGCCTAGCTGACACCTGACCAGAGGAACCAATGGGAGGACAAGATGGTTCAAAGGAAAGGAGGGAAGTTCCCTTTGTCTGTGTGAGTTTCACTTTGGACCAGAGTGGGAAAGCTCCAGAATTCAGCCTCTTATTAAGTAGTGAGTATTAGTGAAGGAAATAAATAGGTTTATGTTTATTTCTTTGTAACCTGTCTATTAGAGGAATAGTCAAATTGGGTATTTGGGTATTTTTTGTGTGTGTAACTAAGGGTTTGCCCAGGGGAGCATCCTCTGTGTTTGGAATCTGTTGTCTGTGAGAGTAGCTGGTATGCTAATCTCTCCCAGAGGGTTTTCTTTTACCTTTCTTTTCTTTAATTAAAAGTCTTTTTCTTAATACCTGATTGATTTTTCCTTGTTTTAAGATCCAAGAGGGTTGGATCTGTGTTCACCAGGGAATTGGTGAAGAGTCTCTCAAGACTACCCAGTGACAGGAATTAGTGCTTGGGAGTTGTGGCAGCCAGACCAGATCTAAGCTGTTAATTGAGCTTAGAGCTTCTCATGCAGGTCCTTGCATCTATACCCTAAAGTTAAGAGTGGGGAAGGAACCTTGACACTCCTATTCAAGATTCCTCTGTTTATGCAGCCCAGGATCACATTAGCCCTTTTGACCACAGCATCACACTGGGAGTTCGTGATCAGCTGACTATCCACCACAACCCCCCAAATCTTTTTCAATGTCACTGCTTCCCAGGATAGACTCCCCCAACAAATAAATATGGCCTACAATGTTTGTTCCTAGGTGTATATTTATATGTAGCTGTTTTAAAACACACATTTTTGCTTGTTCCCAGCTTACCAAGCAATCAGACCACTCTGTATCAATGACCTGCCCTCTTCATTATTTACCACTCCCCCAATTTTTGTGGCATCTGAAAACTTTATAATTGATGAGCTTATGTTTTCTTCCAGGTCATTGATGAAAATGTTAAATAGTGTAGGGCCAAGACTTGATCCCTGCGGGACTTCACTAGAAACACATCCATTTGATGACAATTATCTGTTTACAGTTATATTTTGAGACCTATCAATCAGCCAGTTTTTAGTCCTTTTAATGTGTGCCATGTTAAATTTCTGTATTGTAACAGGGCTTCTTCTCCGCCTCGGTGGGTCCCACGCTTCCTTCTAGTGGTGGGTCAGGATCGTGTCTCATCTCTCAGAATTTACCCCCTCTGTTTATAGTTGGCGGGGAAATTCTGTCTCCAAGCAGCCTTCCCGTTTCTGGGCCTGCTAGGCCCTCACTGCTTCACTGGGTCTTCTGGCCTCCTCGGTGGACATCCAGTGAGAGGAAAAGGGGGTGAGGGTGGGCCTGGGCCTGTCCTGTACTCCAGGCCCCAACCCAAGGACCCTACGAGTAGCAGCCTCACGCTGCCAGTTCCCAGGAAAAGCTGCTAGCTTCCCTGGGTTACTTCCCGATGCTCCTTGGCTTATTACTCCCACTTTGCTTGGGCGAGGTTCCTCCCAACCCTCCTGCCGGGGGAGGGAGAGCTCTTAGTCTCTAGTAGCCCTTCCAGGTGTGACAGCACGGCTCAGTCTCTCCCCTCTAGAAGGGTCCTTTTCTTCAGGTCTTTGGACCTGGAAGGGTCCTTAGCTCCTGTCTAGGATAGGGTTTCTCCCCAATCTCTATACCTGTGGGGTTCTTTCCTGGTCCTTGTCAGCTTCCGCACCGCTCAGCTCTCCAACAGCTCGCCTCCACTCTCACAACGCCTATCACCCCCCGGACTGGCTGGGGGGAAGGCTTTTAGCCTGTACTGGCAGGTTCTTAATTGGCTCCAGGTGTCCTAATTAACCTGGAGTAACCCCTCCTCAGTTACCAGGGGAAAAGGGACCAGCTTATCCTGAGGCTAATATACCTTCCTTCTTGCACTCTCCTGTAGCCATCTGGCCTGACCCTGTCACATATCCCTCCCGGTGGCTGAACTCCATGGGGTTGGGCAACTTGGGTCGTCAGTGTACTTGTGTCAGGCCATCTGTATTGCCATGGTGGCTTCCGGCCCTGTGTTGTATGCAGAATTGGAATGGTTGGAGGGACAGGAACCACCTTCTCTTTGTTCCATTGCATCCACTGGAGGGGGGCATGGTCAGTTACTAGGATAAATTTCCGGTCTAGCAGGTAATATCGCAGAGTTTCCTTGGCCCACTTGACGGTGGAGGCATTCCTTCTCTACCTCTGCCTATTTCTGTTCTCTTGGAAGGCGCTTTCTGCTAAGGTAAAGGATTGGGTGTTCGTCCTCTTCCACCATCTGTGACAGGACAGCCCCCAACCCTACTTCGGATGCATCAGTCTGTAAAATGAAATCTTTAGTAAAGTCCAGGGATATGAGCACGGGCTTACTGCAGAGGACTGTCTGTAGGTCCGTGAAGGCCTTGTCCACCACATTGGTCCATTTCACCATGTCAGGACCCTGAGCTTTCACCAGGTCTGTCAGAGGACTTGTTCTGGTGGTGAAGTGGGGGATAAATCGCTGGTAGTACCCTACTATGCCTAGGAATGCTCAGACTTTTTTCTTTCAGTTCAGCTGGGGCCAATTTTGGATAGCCTCCAGTTTATTTAGTTGGGGTTTTACTATGCCTCTCCCCACAATGTACCCAAGGTATTTAGCCTCTGCTAGTCCTATTGTGCACTTGGTAGGGTTGGCCGTGAGGTCCACCCTCCTCAGGGTACTCAGTACCGCTTCCATCTTTCCCAGGTAGGTTTCCCAGTCTGGGACATGGATAATCATGTCATCTAGGTATGTGGCGGCATAAGTGGCATGGGGGTGGAACAGCTTATCCATGAGGCGCTGGAACTTGGCTGGGGCCCCCTGCAGCCCAAAGGGGATGATAGTGTATTGAAATACCCCTCTGGTGTTAAAAAAGCAGTCTTTTCTTTTGCTTTCTTGGCTAGGGGAATCTGCCAGTACCCCTTTGTCAAATCCAGGGTAGTCAGGAACCAGACATTGCCCAGTTGGTCAACTAACTCATCTATGTTGGGTATAGGGTATGCATCAAACTGGGATACCTCATTCAGTCAGCAAAAGTCATTACAGAACCTTGTGGTGCCATCGGGTTTGGGCACCAGCATGATCAGGCTGGTCTATTGACTGTGGGATTCTTTAATGACCCCTAGTTCCAACATTTTCTTCACTTTGGCTTTGATTTCTTCCCTTTTGGCTTCTGGGACCCAATAGGGCCTTATTGTCACCTTGGCTCCGGGGTTCGTGCAATGGTAGGCCAGAACAACCCCTCCTCATATGATGAGGTGGTTGCACTGTTGGAGAGAAGAATGACAGCCAGGGGACTTTCCCGAACAACCAGGGAACATTTGCTCCGAATTGAACGATCATCCCCAATCCTGGGAGTTCGGACAGTTGAGAACCTGGGAAGGACTAGGTGGAAGAAGAGAGGAGCCAAGGGTCACCCAGAGGCCACAAAGGGATGGAGAGAACTGAGCAGAGAGGACCGCGGGGTCAGGCCCCGTAGCCCAAAAGACAGGGGAGCAACTAGGGCCATGTATAGGTGTTACGCATGTGGGGAGTTGGAGCACATAGCGGCCCAATGTCCAAATGCTGAGGAGCCCATGCAATGTAACCTGGGAAACTGGGCAGACTCCTGCACCCTAATCCACTTTATGGGGGTCGCAGTGACTCCACATAAGTATATAAGGCCAGTAAGGCTGAATGGGGTAGAGACCATGGCGCTTGTGGACTCCAGGAGCGTCATTACGCTCATCTCAGGGAAGCTAGTGAAATGTAGCCAGCACACGGGGATAACATGCATTCATGGGGCAGTTACTTATTACCCTATCATCCCAGTGAAGATCGAGATTCAGCGGAACACTACCGGGGTAACTGCAGGAGTGGTCCCTAAGCTCCCGTACCCTGTACTCATAGGGAGAGATTTCCCGGGGTTTGGAAGTTTACTCCTGCCAGAGGGGTTGGAGGGAAAAAATAATCCTGAGATTAAGGAGTCATCCCCAGAAGAATGCCATCCCCCAATGTTCCCTGAGATAGCTTACGATCTGTTCCTCGCTCCAGGGAATGTCAGGAAGACCAAGCAGGAAAGGAGGATAACCAAAGCCTTAGGGACCCAGATTCTGACCCAGGCCCAGAAGGCCATCCTCGTAGGCAGGCAGACACAGACAGCAGACAGGGAGGCCACTCCAACAGAAGATGCACCAGAGGCTGGGCCCAGCTGCAATGCCACCAACCTGGGGACAGAGACAGGCCCCCTTAAGCTCAGACAGCTCAGTCCTGCAAGGGGAAATTTCGGGCAGGACCAGGGAGACGATCTGAGGTATGAGAACACCAGGAAGAAGGTTGCTGAAATAGATGGGGTGCCCGTGGAGGGAAAAGTTCAGGGACCAGGACCCTACTTCATAATCAAGATGGATCTGCTATATGGGGTGGGATAGGAGGTGCAGCAGCTCCTGGTGCCCCGGAAACATCAGAAGGCCATGCTGAGCCTAGCCCACAGTCACTTTTTGGGGGGCACCTAGGGGTGGAAAAGACCCTGAAACGGATCCTACAGAGATTTTTTTGGCCAGGAGTACACAAAAAAAGTCCAGTGCTTTTGCACCTCCTTCCCCGAGTGTCAACTACATAGCCCCCGTCCCCACTTAAGAACACCTTTAGTGCCTCTTCCAATCATAGAGGTCCCATTTGAGTGGATAGCCATGGACCTGGTAGGTCCCCTGGAGAAGACGGCCTGAGGCCACCAGCATGTGCTTGTTGTCCTGGACTATGCCACTCAGTACCCAGAAGCCGTCCCCCGAGGAACACAGCCTCCAAGACAATAGCGAAAGAACTAGTGGAGATCTTTGCCCAAGTAGGGCTGCCGAAGGAGATATTGACAGATCAAGGGACTCCCTTCATGTCAAAACTAATGAAGGACCTATGCACTTTACTCCATGTACAGGCCCTGTGGACTTCGGTCTAGCACCCACAGACAGATGGCCTTGTGGAAAGGTTCAACAGGACCCTCAAGGCCATGATAAGGAAAGTGGTAAGTCGGGACCAGAAAGACAGGGATATCTTACTGCCCTACCTCGTGTTCACCACCCGGGAGGTTTCCTCTGGCCTCCACTGGGTTTATCCCCTTTGAACTACTATACGGACGTCATTCCGTAGCATATTAGACATAGCCAGGGAGATTTGGGAGGAAGAACCCAACCCAGGGAGAAACATAATCGAACGTGTGCTACAGATGAGAGACTGGATAGCCTGAGTCATCCCCATTGTATGGGAGCACTTGGAGAAAATGCAAGAGGCCCAACAAACCCAGTACAACTGCTGAGCAAAATTTTGACAGTTCCAACCTGGAGACCGGGTGATGGTACTAGTGCCTATGGCAGAGAGTAAGCTGTTGGCCCAGTGGCAGGGACCCTCCAAAGTGGTTGAGCCCATTGGAGAAGTAGACTACAAAGTGTGACAGCTGGGTCATCGGAAACAAGAGCAGATCTACCATATCAACCTCCTGAAGTCTTGGCAGGTCCAGAGGCATATGTGGTCATTCCAGAGGCTCTGCCTCAAGAGAGCAACCCTCCCAAGCAGGTGAAGATGTCCCCCGACTTAACGCCAAATCAAAAGACTGAGGCATCAGAGATGATCAACCAGTACTGAGATGCCCTGTCACAGTATGTAGTGTAGTTGTAGCTGCAAGGACATTAGAGAGACAAGGTGAGTGAGGTAAAAGTGTTAATTGCCCTCACAGACCTGCAGAACCATGAGTCTGACAAGTATCAGAGGGGTAGCCATGTTAGTCTGAATCTGTAAAAAGCAACAGAGAGTCCTGTGGCACTTTTAAGACTAACAGATGTATTGGAGCATAAGCTTTCGTGGGTGAATACCCACTTCGTCAGATGCAAGTGAGTATTCACCACGAAAGCTTATGCTCCAATACATCTGTTAGTCTTAAAGGTGCCACAGGAGACTCTGTTGCTTTTTACATGAGTCGGACAGTAGACCTTCCAGACCATAGTGCTTTGCAATGGATTTATAACTTTCTGGTGTAACCAGCTTCCACAGCCACCTGCTTCTGAACTAGTATGGCTTTCCTGAATCGAATGTTCTGGTGCTGGAGGATTCATGCAAGCCCCTCACACAGCTCCATTAGTTATGTTTCCTCATTCTGAAGTTCTGAAGCAACTGCTGGTCATACCAGGTTTCCAAAATGATGTAATCTCACCACACTATGATTGTTCTTCTGCACCAGAAGTGATGGTCCACTCCTGGGCATAATGTGGCAATACTGGTATTCACCATATCTGTACCATCTGAGCTGAATGAATTGTCAGTGATCCTCAAGATAAGCCATTTTCAACACATCCGAAAGTTCTGCCCAAATTCTATACAGCATCTCACTGATAGCATTCTCCACAGCATAACCATTTGTTCTGTTATAAGGGGCAGGAACAGAACCAGATCATCATCCCATTGCTTCATGTCTTCTATAAAGTTTGGCAGAGAATGACCGTGAAGGGTCGACATGATGAGGAACTGTCATTAGCAAATGGGTGAAGGTGGGGGACAGTACCAACAAAATACAGCAAAGAGGTTCCTAGCATGTCTCCTGTGATGCACAGAACACTGTGATACCACCCCTGAAATGGTAGCACTAACTTCACATATCTAGAGTAGCAGTGTGGAGCAAGTATTTACCTGTACAAAGTGTTATGCCTATATCCAGTACAGCATATGTAGACACCTGGGTATAGGCATGGGGAGCATGTGGGTGTATTTACACAATCCATTACACACATGTGTGTGCCAGTGTAGAAACAGCCTAAGTGTAATTCTTTCATTTACAAAATGTACACACAGCCTGTTTGCATAAATAGGGTAGGAAGAAAACTGCCTGCAGGCAGCTTTCTTTTTGCAGAAAGCTCAGGCCAGGCCAGGAACCTCTGCCATATCCCAAGAAATAGTTCTCTTGCCTCTGTTTCTCTCCAGGCACTCACACAGAATAGCACCAAAATGCAGACTCTCTCTCTGACTAACACAGAACAGTTTTGTTCCAGTACCTGAATTTGAAACACAGGAAACCCCATTAGCTCCAAACTCTCCTCTGAGCTGCAAGGTCTTATCAGGTTCTTGTGGGACCCAGCTCCCTACTTTATCTAGAGCTGTTTTTATTGCACAAAGGAAATTCAGCTGAGTGCTTAAGATGAGATTTAGTTTGTGGTCTGTGGATTCTTTTGCTTCCAGGATCCTTTATGGTGGGCCATTAACAACTCGTTCAACAACAATATAAATTCTTGTGTTTGGTTACAAATATGTACAACATATCATATCATCCAGACCACTTTTTTGTTTCCATTTTCACCAAAAAGGTTAGTGTTCAGACACTTATATAGTGAAATCAATGTGATGGGGTAAGATCTGAGGCTAAAATAGATAAAGAACACGTTAAGATTTACTTAAACAAGATAGATGGCTTCAAGTCAGCAGGGCCTGACAAAATGCAATCTAGAATACTTAAAGAACTGGCTGAAGAGATCTCTGAGTCATTAGTGATTATCTCTGAGAACTTCTGGAGTATGGGAGAGATCCCAGAGGACTGGAAAGGTAACAAGCCTTGAGGATAGGGGGAAGAAATAGTTGTGATATATCTCAACTTTATTAAGGCTTTTGATAATGTCTCACATTACCTTCTCATAAGCAAACTAGGGAAATACAACCTAGATGAAACTACTACAAGGTGAATGCACAACTGCTTGGAAAACTATAGTCAGAGAGTAGTTATGAATGGTTTCCAGTCAAGCTGGAAGGGCATATCAAGGGGGCCCCATAGACCCCGTGGGTCCAGTTCTATTCAGTATTTTCATAAGTGATTTGAATAGTGGCATAAAGAGTACACTTAACACATTTGCACTCTATAACAAACCGGGAGGGATTGCAAGCGCTTTGGAGGACAGGATTAGAATTCAAAATGAGCTTACCAAAGTGAAGAAATGGTGTGAAATAAATAGGATGAAATTGAATAAGGACAAATGCAAAGTTCTACACTTAAGAAGGAATATTCAACTGCACAAATACAAAATGAGGAATGACTGCCTAGAAAGGAGCACTTCAGAAAAGTATTTGGAGGTTATAGTGGATCACAAACGAAATATGAGTCAACAATGTAATAGTGTTGCAAAAAAATTGAATGTCATTCTGGGATGTATTAGCAGGAGAGTTGTACGCAAGACACAAGAACTATTTTTTCCACTCTACTCAGCACTGATAAGACCTCAACTGGAGTACTGTGTCCAGTTCTGGGCACCACACTTTGAGAAAGATGTGGAGACTGGAGAAAGTCCAGAGGAGAGGAACAAAAATTATTAAAGGTCTAGAAAGCATAACATACAAGGACAGATTGAAAAAAAGAAGGGTGTACTTAGTTTTGAGAAGAGAAAACTGGGTGGGGGAGAGGCATAAGAACAGTCTTCAGGTATGTAAAAGGTTGTTATAAAGATGAGAGTAATAAATTGTTCTCCTTATCCTCTTAGGGCAGACCAAGAAGTAATAGTAAGGGAGATTTAAGATATTAGGGAAAACTAGTAGTTGAATGCTGGAACAAATTACCCAAGGAGACTGCAGAATTTCCATCTGTCAAACTTAGGCCTATGGGGCCACTAAGCAGAGCCCTTATCATCTGAGCCTTCCAGTTGCAAGGGTTTGTAAGGGAACTGCTACTAATACCCCACCACCAGAAGCTACACCTGCTGACTCAGGCTGGTCAGATGACAGACACCACTAGGTATAAAGCTTCCTGTTTCTGTCTCATCCTTTGTCTGATCAACTAGATGCTAGGCCTGTTGCTGCCCAGATCTCTGAGACCAAGTCCTTGCTTCTTTCTTGTCCATATTCCTGTTACTATGCCTTGTTCCTGTTTCCTCTCCCTAACCACAGTTGTTAACTCTGGCTTGACCCTGGCATGACTGCAACCCTCCCTATACTCCTGGCTCCACCCATAGATCAGACAGCCAACATTGTGGCTCTCAGACTGTCTTTGGAGAAAAGGTTAGACAAACATATGTAGGATATGTGATGTTGCACCCCATAATACTTTATAGAAATATGCTTATGAGTGTAAATATAACATAACTGGAATATGTTTTATGCTAGATATGCCATGTAACATATCTTTGCAAAGATTATGTTCTACTGAATGTATTCATCATATTCGTATGTATGTATAATTTTTATATCTGAAGTTATGAGCATTGGCTCTATGCTTGTATTTAAAGTGTGCGCTTTAGAAAGCACCTAAGGCAAATTTGGTCAACATAGTGTGAAGAGGTTATTCAAGTAAATGAAAGTACTTGGCTAATAATGGACTTTGATAGATGCCAATGCACATCAGAGCTTTCCTGGGAACGTTTGGGCTAACATGTGGGCAATGGCTTGGCCTGTAGAGAACTGAGTCATGCATGGACATGTGACTTGCCCATGTGACTCCAAAGCTCCATCTTGTAGCTGTGATTCTACATGGGGGAGAGAGCGGTTTCCACCCACAAGAGAGAGACTATAAGCCCCTGGAGATCCCTCCATTTTTTGTCTTAAGGTGACTCAAGAGATAGCCTCTCCACCCCAAAGGATGCCTGAAAGAAACTGGAACAAAGGACAGTAACTACAGGGGTGTATGTGATTGCTAGGAGGAAGTCTAGTCCGTCAAAGAAGCTTATTGGAGCATCTCTGAGGATGAGATTTACCTGCATTTAGTTTCTTAGTGTATTCGGCTTAGATTTGCGTGTTTTATTTTATTTTGCTTGGTAATTCACTTTGTTCTGTCTGTTATTACTTAGAACCATTTAAATCCTACTTTTTATATTTAATAAAATCACTTTTTACTTATTAATTAACCCAGAGCATGTATTAATTCCTGGGGGAGCACACAGCTGTGCATATCTCTCTATCAGTGTTTTAGAGGGCAAACAATTTATGAGTTTACCCTGTATAAGCTTTATACAGAGTAAAACGGATTTATTTGTGGTTTGGATCCCATTGGGAACTGGGTATCTGGGTGTTGGAGACAGGAGCACTTCTTAAGATGCTTTCAATTAAGCCTGCAGCTTTTGGGGGACGTGGTTCAGACCTGGGCCTGTGTTTGTAGCAGGCTAGCGTGTCTGGCACAACCATGCAGGGCACTCAGGTCCCAAGCTTCCAGGGATAGGGTGACCAGACGTCCCGATTTTATCGGAACTGTCCCGATATTTGCTTATTTTTCCCGCGTCCCGACCTACTTTTGGTCGGGACGCAAATTGTCCCAATATTTTGCTTCCACTTACAGGTGGAGCAGAGCCCAGAGGGGGCTCATGCCTCCTCGCCCCCCTCTGTCCCCTTCTTCCCCCATTGGATCCCTCCCCAAATCCCCACCCTGGCCCCACCTCTTCCCCAAGCACGCCGCATTCCTCCTCCTCCCCCCCCAGGCTTGTGCTGATCAGCTGTATGGCGTTGCAAGCGGTGGAGGGAGGGGGAGGTAGAGATGGAGCAGAGGCAAACTGGTGGGGGGGGCTGTGGAGCTCCGGTGGCTGTTTTTTTTTTTTTTTTTTGCTCCACCCCCACCCCCCCACCCCCTGGCATCCCGATATTTCACCTGTGTGATCTGGTCATCCTAGCCAAGGAAAATGGGTTCAGAGGTAATCCCAGCACATCAGATGGCAGTTCCCAAGGAAGTTTCTGTGACCCAACCCATCACAGGATGGTTTAGATAATACTAAATCTTGTCACAGTGAAGGGAACTGGACTAGAGATGCCCTATCAAGGTTCCTTCCAATCCTATGTTTCTATGTTTTTTATGATTTGCAGGAGACTAGTGATTTTGGGTACCTCAATGTTTGAGTGACAAATGTGAGACATCTTAAAGTTCAGAACGCCAAGCCTTTGAAAGTCAAGCCCCGCAAGGTGTTTTACCTTTGGCTTACAGAAATTAAAGCACCCAAGATCACTAGTTACTCTTCAAAATTCAGGACCTCATTTCCACTCCAATAAAATCCTAATAAAAACGCTAAACAAAAAATAAACAAAACAAGAAGCTGCAATCAACCCATATGTGATGTGTCAATTTGCATATCAGATGAGATTGTGCTGCGTATCTTGGAGTGCCTATTTAAGCCAACCTGTTTGCCCTCCCAGGTGTTCTAGGGGCTGGTCAGGCCCCTAACTCAATGGAGGCAGCCTTGGGAGGACTGTCTATCACCAGGTACCTCTGGGCAATAGCATCACATAGAATCTGTAGAGTGATATGCACTGAGGTTTTCCTACCAGTGCATCCTGCCACACCCTTCCTGCTTAAGTCCCCGTCTTGGGATATGTGAGAGGGTCCTGCACAATGCCACTGCATAATGCCACTACAGCAGCCTCTCTCAGTGTCTACCTGCAAGGAAGTCTCCCTCAGACAGCTAATGGGCTATTCCAGTCCCGCAGCAACATTTTGGCACTGGGCTGGACTGGGATAATCTCTTCCTTTATGTCTACTTTTAATATGCCGCATTAGGGACAGAAACATTTGAACGGACTGCTGACCTGGAATGGGATGTTTCCAAAACTTTCCATGGAGTTGTTTCAGTTTATCTCAGGAACTGTGAACAAGATTCTCATTTCTTCTCCCTGCTTGTCAGTTGTACAAAGGAGCCAGATAGCAGCCAGCACAGGGAGTGTGCTTGCCCCAGCTAGTGCGGCCAACTCCTACACCACATCGCCAGCAGTGGAAAGGGGAATGGGCAGAACACTTCTGCTCTCTGGCATTGTCCAGCTGAAGCATAGCCCTTTGGAGACCACAGCTAGTCAGCATAGTTTTGAGCAGCCTCCAGTCTGCTCTTAACTACGATAGAGCTAAAGTCTCTTGCCTTTTTTTTTTATCCGATTCTACTCTTTTGGAATACAACTTGTATTGAGGACACTATACAAAATAAAATGCTATTGCATTTAATTTTGCATTTCTCCTTGTTTCCTGACACTTGGATAGACTTAGCTCCTTCTGACTGTTGCTGACACTAAGTGAACCTGCTTCTAAGGCAGCTTTAGCATCAAGATATTGTACATTGAAGAGCTATCTTGACTGGTTTGCCTTCTGAATCTGTTCTCCTATGAGGAATTCACTCCCTGGGAAATACTAAAGAATTAGATCATGTAAGAATTTCACATAAATCACATTCCCTGGTGTGATTTAAAAAATAGAAAATAATAGTTTTACATGGGCTAAACTTCCTTTTGAATACCCCTGTGAGTCCCCGGGTCATGATTTTTAAAGGAATTACATTATTTTAAATGATCAGTCAGTATGCTCCTTGGACCATATGAGTGATCCTTCGCTAGACACAGATAAAGTGTGCATCCATGCATTAAGGATGGACCCTTATGACTACATGAGAACAGGTCCTTAAAGATCTTATAAATGTGAAGGGAATGTGAATGTTGTATCTGTATCAACCCTACCAAACTCACCTGTAATTTGAGAACGTTTACTTTCTGGTTAACCCATACTGTTTGAAAATACTTTGTTTCCAAGACTGCGAACACTCATACATGCTAACTTTATGCACTGTATACACTGAGCTGGCTGGGATGTGTAATATTTTGCAAGTGCATAAGTGTTTGCCGTATCAGTGCCATAGTTATTATTATTCCTTGACAAATGAAACAGGGCCACAAAGAAGTCAAGTCCAAATTAAAAATAAAGCAAAATGAAAAAGTAAATAAATCAGGAAAAATAATTAGCTGACATAGGTTAATTTTTTAAAAACTGTTTGTGGAACAAAATGTAATTAAGTCCTTGTGAACACATGGTACACAAATACTAATACAGTTTATTAGTATGTGGGTATGTCTACACTACGAAATTAGGTCGAATTTATAGAAGCCGGTTTTATAGAAATCGGTTGTATACAGCCGATTGTGTGTGTCCCCACATAAAATGCTCTAAGTGCTCTAGTCGGTGGACCGCGTCCACAGTACCGAGGCTAGCGTCGACTTCCGGAGCATTGCACTATGGGTAGCTATCCCACAGTTCCCGCAGTCTCCGCCACCCATTGGAATTCTGGGTTAAGATCCCAATGCCTGAATGATGCAAAACACTGTCGCGGGGGGTTCTGGGTACATGTTGTCAGGCCCCTCCCCCTCCGTCAGAACACCGGCAGACAATAGATTCGAGCTTTTTTACCTGGGTTACCTGTGCAGACAACATACCGTGGCAAGCATGGAGCCCGCTCAGATCAGCTCACCGTCACCATATGTCATCTGGGTGCCGGCAGACGTGGTACTGCATTGCTACACAGCAGCAGCAGCTAACTGCCTTTTGGCGGTAGACGGTGCAGCATGACTTGTAGCCGTGGGGCTGGCAGCCGTAGGGCTGCATTGCACCAGCCCCTTGCCTTTTGGTAGAAGATGGTATATTACGATTGGTAATGCTTTGTTATGCAATGATTCCAGACTACGTGCTACTGGCCTGGCGTTGTAAAGTGTCCTACCATGGCAGACGGGATACGGCAGCCCTCCCCAGAAACCTTTTGCAAAGGCTTTGGGAGTACATGAAGGAGAGCTTTCTGGAGATGTCCCTGGAGGATTTCCGCTCCATCCCCATACACGTTAACAGACTTTTCCAGTAGCTGTACTGGCCGCGATTGCCAGGGCAAATTAATCATTAATCATTAAACACGCTTGCTTTTAAACCATGTGTAATATTTACAAAGGTACACTCACCAGAGGTCCCCTGTGTGCCCTCAGGGTCTTGGGTGAGTTTGGGGGTTACTGGTTCCAGGTCCAGGGTGACAAACATATCCTGGCTGTTGGGGAAACCGGTTTCTCCACTTCCTTTCTGCTGTGAGCTATCTACATTACCTCCATCCTCATCTTCCTTGTACCCCGAACCCTCTTCCCTGTGTGTTTCTCCAGTGAGGGAGTCATAGCACATGTTTGAGGTAGTGGTGGCTGCACCCCCTAGAATGGGATGCAGCTCTGCGTAGAAGCGGCAAGTTTGCGGCTCTGCCCCGGACCTTCCGTTTGCTTCTCTGGCTTTGTGGTAGGCTTGCCGTAGCTCCTTAATTTTCACGCAGCACTGCTGTGCGTCCCTGTTATGGCCTCTGTCCTTCATGGCCTTGAAGACCTTTTCTAATATTTTGCCATTTCTTTTACTGCTACGGAGTTCAGCTAGCACTGATTCATCTCCCCATATGGTGAGCAGATCCCGTACCTCCCGTTCGGTCCAAGCTGGAGCTTTTTTGCGATCCTGGGACTCCATCATGGTTACCTGTGCTGATGAGCTCTGCGTGGTCACCTGTGCTCTCCACGCTGGGCAAACAGGAAACAAAATTCAAACGTTCGCGGGTCTTTTTCTGTCTAACTGGTCAGTGCATCTGAGTTGAGAGTGCTGTTCAGAGAGGTCACAATGAAGCACTGTGGGATAGCTCCTGGAGGCCAATAACGTCGAATTCCGTCCACACTACCCCAATTCCGACCCGCTAAGGCTGATTTTATCGCTAATCCCCTCGTTGGAGGTGGAGTAAAGAAACCAGTTTAAAGGGCCCTTTAAGTCGAAAGAAAGGGCTTCGTCGTGTGACCGTGTCCAGGCTTAATTCGATTTAACGCTGCTAAAGTCGACCTAATCTCGTAGTGTAGACCAGGCCTGTGTTCAGCAGGCTATTCCAGAAGATCATCGGCATATTTAAAAGCAATCTGAAAACTGGTATGTTAGGGCAAGGGAGGTTCAGTGATGATAAATATTTTTTCTGTGGATTTATTTATTTTTTCATTCTTATTTTGGATGAACCCACCAAAATATTGCCTATTTAAAATATATTAAATAATAAAAATAATAATTATAATATTTATTTAATAAATAAGATAAGGCTTTCAGCTGTTGCAGAATATCAGTACTGGTGCTATGCCCAACTCTTCAGTGTCTGCATTCAAATACCCCAAACATAATAACTGCAAGTAGGAGCAAATGCACATAGAAGCATATCATCATTTGGAAAACAAAGAACTTCCAGAGATGATTGATATGGATACTATAACTTTTCCCCTAGTGATTTAAAATGACCATTACATGAAGATAAAAAATGAAATGTAATGTGCTGGCTTTATGCATTTTTATATTGAGTGTATTATGCTTCCTTTTGGTGTCTGGCCAACAGAGAGAGGATAATGTACCTGTTTCTAGTAATATCTAAAATAATTCTTATTTTTCTATAGTGCTAGGTATCTGTGTTTTCAGAACTGAAGTACCAGGATTCTAGTCCCAGCTCCCCGATTGTATGTGTGTAAGAGAGATTTATCTAGTAATTGTATCTGCTGTCTGCTGCATGTGGATTCATTACAGAACTCTTATTACCAACCTACTGTGCTTGTACTTAAAGGTCACTTGTAATAGTTAGATGCTTCCTTCATGATAACAAAGATTCTGTAACAATAAAATAAGGAAAACTAAGTACAACACCACAGAAAGAAGTATCTGCATTATACCAAATGGTGAGTACAAATGAGTTCACCCCCACTCAACAAACATCTTGATTTAAAAAAAAAAAAATAACTGTCTTTTATCATTAACAGTTTCTAGTAAGGCCACTGTGGACAATATGACCATCTATCTTACTCATACAGTTTAAATGTAACTTTTTATAGCAGTGTCCCAAGGGACTATCCCACAAAATAGAGAAAAAAAAAAGATGAATAAAAAATAAGGAGAAACTAGAAACATTTTTCGTAACTGGCATAGTCTATAGCTTCTGCTGTGTGTATAATGAGTGGAAGGTCAGGTTTCAGGAAGGACTTAGCTTGGTGTTACATCTGGGGCTCAGGAATGCAAGCTGGTGGCCAGGCTGCTTCTGGATATAAACAAAAACCTCTCAGCATATTCCGTAAAGATCTCTTTCCTACAACTGTGCCTGCCTGCCACATCACTTATTGCTAATGAAACATGGTGAAATAAATGTGTATGTGAAAATCTCCAGAGTGCAGCAACCAGACTGTCCAAGTTTCTCAGTATGTTAGAGAGACTCTGATTTACATCCAAAAAGCTCCTGACTCCATTTCAATAATGTAATCTCCTGTATAAAAGTACATTATCCAGAATCATATGCATCAGCCACACATGCACATCAGGGTCTCTCTGTCTCTCTGAGTCAGTGAGAGAGACTGATGTGCATGTGTGGCTGATGCACAATATTCTGGGTAATGTAGTTGACCTCTGCTCTGATTCTGCCAATGGGGTGCAGGAGCCAATGGCAGGGTGGTGGTGAGGGATCGATTTAAAGGGGCTGCAGTGGTGGTGTGGATCTCTGGCAGTGTGAGGTGGAGTCAGGTATGGGGGCAGTGGCAGTATGTCGGGGTAGTGGGTCATGTCACATTCTCCCATATGCCTGGTCTGCAGCAGGGAGGGAGTTAATGGGGGGTTCAGGGAATGGGGAAGAGGCTTACTCATCCTGGGACTCAATGCAGCAGGAGGGGCTTGGGGATCAGGCCCCATTCTCCCCAGTCCTTTGAGTGCAGCAGGAGGGGCATTGGGAAGGGAGTAATGCTGTCTCCACTCCCAGGATGTGGCATGGCAGGGAGCTGATGGGCCTGTGTGGTTCTATTCTGCTGCACACACTCCTCCGAGAACAAACATCTTGTCCCTGTTTCCCCAGCTGCAGTTGTGGACTTGTCTCCCCAAACACTGCTTACAACTGAGCTTTTTATAGCCCTGCCAGCCCAGGGTCCACACTGCAACGTGGTGTGTGTGTGAGTGAGTGTTTTGTGGAGTACAGGGCAGGGAGTCTTTGTGGGGGGCCAGGGGATGGCAATGGGGGTGTTACTAGGGCTAGTAGTGGGGCAGTGAGTATGTTGGTGGGGCTGGAAGGGGACAGTGGGGTTTGTGGAGGGGGTGTTGGTTGGGGCTGGGGCAGTGGGGTTAGCAGTAGAGTGCTGGAGGGGCCAGCGGGGTAAGCAGTGTGGGTGTTGCAGGGAGCTATAATAGGGTCTATGAACCCCATACTGAGCATAGACAGAAGGGGGAGGACAGCCTCTTCTGTTTGCCAGCAAGCGGCTTTAGCACTCCCATACACAATTGCCAGAGATGCCAATCATGGAGGCAGGCACTCAAAGCTGCAACCAGTAGAGGAAACAAGGCTTCTCATAAAGAAGAGAATGTGGAGGAGGAGGCAGAAAGGCCTGGGACAGCAAAGTGCCAAGACCCGTACACCAGGTTGCCTCCCTGAGCACAGCTAAGAGACTGAGGCATGCTTCTAGACTTAGTTAAAAGTGAAAGTCAAAGAACTGCCCTGACCAGGGGCAAATTAAGGGGGTCCAGGTGAGGGCAGCAGCGATCCTCCAAAGGACAACACCAGGAACCTCCGATAGGAGGGCAGTGAATGGGATTAGCAATGGGGAGTATTAGTAGGGGTAAATAGATGCCGCCCGTTGCTCTTTCTGCCATGATTCACAAGATCTTGTATTTTATGATTAAATATTTTAGGGCTTGATCCTAGAAGCACATGCTCTTGGGCATAGAGCCACTTCACGGCAGT
Organism: Trachemys scripta elegans; assembly: GCF_013100865.1. Taxonomy (NCBI): domain Eukaryota; kingdom Metazoa; phylum Chordata; order Testudines; family Emydidae; genus Trachemys; species Trachemys scripta. The sequence goes on along the minus strand of NC_048299.1, from coordinate 118,360,892 downwards.
GAAACTCTGTAGTTTTCATCCAATGTGGAGACATGACCTTCTATTTCTATTAGTTCCCATTAAGCGTGATATGTTAGTTTATTTTTTTTTTCAAGTTGCTCATTTTGCTGTTCATTTGAGTAAATTTTGAGGTTAAGTATAGTAGTGATGTTAACAGTCATTTCTTTAATGAACGTTCAGTTTGTCTGGGAAGGTTCCTTTTCTCTGCCCTCCATGTTCTGTAATTGCTTTCTTTTTCTTTGTTCAGTCATTTTGAGATGTTTTCTATTAAGATGTACTAACACTAGTCCAAAACTAGGACAAAGGCATGCTGTTCTAACTGGTAAATCCATACATAGATTTCTTTAAAAATTAATAACTCTAGACTAAAAAGTGTTTTTCATGAAGGAAAGAGCAGTAGGACTTCTGAGAAGCAGCATATTCTGTCATGCATCCCAAACGAACCCCCATGTGTTAGGAGACACTCATGTCTAGGGATAGTGATCCCTGTTATGTGACAGGAGTATTAAACTTTTGTAACCCTGACCCATGTCAGATGAGTATGAACAGGAAATGAAGTTCAGGTTCTGTTATCAGCACTCCTATGTGTCATACATTTATAACCTAAGGTTAGAAGTAAACTGTGTTTTTGCAAAAATAAAGGAAATGAAACAACTGATTCCTTTAGCCTTGATGGGAACCCAGCAAAGAACTGGAGGAGAGAGTTGCAGCACTTCCAAATTCTTTTGGAAATAGGTGGTATTGCAGAGAAAATGGAGAAGGAGAAATCCTTTACACTGCTTCATGTGTCAGACCTGTAGACCCTGGCAATCTATGATACATTCCAGTGCATGCATGAAGGGGATTGCAAACTGCAAGATAAAGACATTCAAAAATGTCAATAGTGGGATCTATATAATTTGGGAAAAGCAAATTTTCTTTATAAGACACCAGCTGCCCATGTAAGACAACTGAACATTTTCCAACTGAACTACAAAATAAAACTAAGTCATATGAATATGAACAGTTAACAGATAGGTTAATTAGAGGCTAAATTATTTGTGGTATAACTGATAACCAAATCAATATAAAATTATTACAAATAATGAACTTGACCTTGGAAAGAACATTAGCACTAATAAAACTATGCTTTTTATGAAATTCTTATAATGAATAGCATTTAATTAACAGTATGCACCAAGGAATAAAGAAAGAATGTAATGATAAACAAACATGGAGACCAGATTTCTTGGCAATGACATTTTGCAAGATGGTGTCCATGTCAGCACAAACTGTAAAGAAATAAAAATGCAAAATATGCTGCTAAACTTAAAAATGGAGGACACAGCTCTGATAATGTAGAATCACTGTTCTTTGTTGAGTCTAATAATAAATTTACTAAGCATAGTTCTACAACAGATTAATGTATGACGGGGAAGTAAGTGAACAAAATGTGAAATTCAACATAGATAATGGAGCCAAGTGCTGTGGAAACACTACAAACATACAGAATGATGGGTGACTGACCAATAATAAAATTGAAAAGTATGAAAACTGGTTTTGTTTAGTGGCCACAAAATGAGTCACATGGCAAAGCTACATGCATTTCTGTGTATATAAGCACAGATGCCACTCAACAGAGCTTGAAATGGTCAGGAAATGTCAAATGTTTGTTTGTGTTGAAGAGCAGTCTACAAATGCAGATGATCAAGTTGGTTTGTAACATTATCTGCTGAACAAGAAGCAAAAGATAATTTAAATAATTTGATGGGGTGTTTAATGGATGCGGATGTATAAAGTATGCAGTACATTCTTGAATGTAGATCTCAGTGTGTGACCAGAAACAATTCTAAGTGACTCTGAAAGACGAAGTAAAAACTAATCACAACCCAGGGCTAAAATTAGATGTTATTAGGCAAATTCAGACATCAGCTGGCTGGGTTAACATTATGGTCACGGCAATAAACCCAAACAAGTTGTGGATTTGTATAAAAGATTCTAATAAGGCCACAAAACAGGAGCCCTGTCCTATGAAAACAACTGAAGTCATGTCTAGACTTCAAACTATATGAATATTTTGATTTTTGGAGGGTATTAAGAAGTTTAAGAACAGATTCCAAGATGTCCTATTTTGGTCAAATATAAATGCTGTCACTGCAGATAAGTTTTCCAAGTCTAAATCAACAGTAATACAGGAAGCAGAATGCAAAAAAACCACTTAAACCATTAGATTCCTGATTGTTCTAGGATTAAGGTTCATTTAGCTCTATTTGAATTAGAAGGGAAACCTTATTAGTGGAATACTCCTTTTAAAAAAATAGAGCTGTTGCACAACACGTTGAATAGTAAAGGAATAATACTGTAAATAAATTTGCTTCCTTATCACAGGATTCCACAGGATTTTCTGTTACCTCATCTTCCCCTTCCCATCCCTTTGTCCCCTGTATGTGTGTCTCATACACATGGCCGTTGCATCTGTGTCTGTCTTTTTACTGTTTTATATTGCATACTACATTGCACAATGTGGCCCTAATACTTGATTGCTATCCCAAGGCACTACTATTATAATAGTAATAGTATAATATAATGTTAAGGCCCTGACAAAATATTTATAATTAAAACAAATTCACCAGAATGAATTCCTAAACTCTTCCGCAACCCTGAATACACTAACACATTTGGAAAATTGTCCCTGGCAAAACAAAATTGTTGAAATGTTGGCAACTATGCTTTTGAGAGAGAGAATGTAGAAGTATACAACAGGGAGACAAAAAGAGAGAAAGAATGAAATGAAAGGAAATGCTACTTTTCAAAGAAGAAAAAGAATAGACTAAGGAAAGTAGGAAAAAGGAAAATAATAATAAAAAGACAAGAGGAAACAAATAAAACTATGGCAAACCTATGGATAAGTATCCTGCCTTCCAACAGTGGCCAATGCCAGGTGCTTCAGAGGGAATGAACAAAACAGTAATCATCAAGTGATCCATTCCCAGCTTCTGGCAAAACCGAGGCTAGGAACAGCATAGAATCATAGACTATCAGGGTTATAAGGGACCTCAGGAGGTCATCTAGTCCAAACCCATGCTCAAAGCAGGACCAATCCCCAACTAAATCATCCCTGACCCTTGAAAATCTCTAAGGAAGGAGATTCCACCACCTCCCTAGGTAACCCATTCCAGTACTTCACCACCCTCCCAGTGAAATTTTTTCCCCTAATATCCAACCTAAACCTCCCCCACTGCAACTTGAGACCATTACTCCTTGTTCTGTCATCTGCTACCACTGAGAACAGTCTAGATCCATCTTCTTTGGAACCCCCTTTCAGGTAGTTGAAGGCAGCTATCAAATCTCCCCTCACTCTTCTCTTCTGCAGACTAAACAATGCCAGTTCCCTCAGCCTCTCCTCATAAGTCATGTGCTCCAGGCCCCTAATCATTTTTGTTGCCGTCCGCTGGACTCTTCCCAATTTTTCCACATCCTTCTTGTAGTGTGGGATCCAAAACTGGACAGTACTCCAGATGAGGCCTCACCAATGTCGAATAGAGGGGAACGATCACGTCCCTCGATCTGCTGGCAATACCCCTACTTATACAGCCCAAAATGCCATTAGCCTTCTTGGCAACAAGGGCACACTGTTGACTCATATTCAGCTTCTCGTCCACTGTAACCCCTAGGTCCTTTTCTGCAGAACTGCTGCTTAGCCGCTCTGTCCCTAGTCTAGTAGTGCATGTGATTCTTCCATCCTAAGTGCAGGACTCTGCACTTGTCCTTTTTGAACCTCATCAGATTTCTTTTGGCCCAATCCTATAATTTGTCTAGGTCCCTCTGTTTCCTATCCCTACCCTCCAGCGTATCTACCACTCCTCCCAGTTCAGTGACATCTGCAAACTTGCTGAGGGTGCAGTCCAAACCATCCTCTAGATCATTAATAAAGATATTGAACAAAACCGGCCCCATGACCAACCCTTGGTGCACTCCGCTTGATACCGGCTGCCAACTAGACATGGAGCCATTGATCACTACCCATTGAGCCCGATGATCTAGCCAGCTTTCTATCCACCTTATAGTCCAAGCCATTGATGGACCTAACCACCATGAATTTATCTAGTTCTTTTTTGAACCCAGTTATAGTCTTGGCCTTCATAACATCCTCTGGCAAGGAGTTCCACTGGTTGTGTGTTATGTGAAGAAATACTTCATTTTGTTTGTTTTAAACCTGCTGCCTATTAATTTTGTTTGTTGACCCCTAGTTCTTGTGTTATGGGAAGGAATAAATAACACTTCCTCATTTACTTTCTCCACACCAGCGATGATTTTATAGACCTCTATCATATCCCCACTTAGTTGTCTCTTTTCCAAGCTGAAAAGCCCCCCTCTTTTTAATCTTTCCCCATATGGAAGCTATTCCATACCCCTAATCATTTTTGTTGCCCTTTTCTGAACTTTTTCCAATTCCAATATATCTTTTTGAGATGTGATGACAACATCTGCACACAGTATTCAGGATCTGGGCATACCTGAATTTATATAGAGGCAATATGATCTTCTCTGTCTTATAATCTATCCCTTTCTTGATGATTTCCAACATTCTGTCCACTTTTTTGACTGCCGCTGCACATTGAGTGAATATTTTCAGAGAACTATCTACAATGACTCCAAGATCTCTTTCCAGAGTGTTAACTGCTAGTTTAGACCGCATAATTTTATATGTATAGTTGAAATTATGTTTTCCAAAGTGCATTACTTTGCATTTATCAACATTGAATTTCATCTGCCATTTTGTTGCCTAGTCACCCAGTTTTGTGAGATCCCTTTGTAACTCTTTGCAGTTTGCTTTGGACTTAACTATCATGAGTAGTTTTGTATCATCTGCAAATTTTGCCACCTCACTGTTTACCTCTTTTTCCAGGTCATTTATGAATATGTTGACTAGTACTGGTCTATTTGCCTCTCTCCATTCTGAAAACTGATCATTTATTCGTACCCTTTGATTTCTGTCTTTTAACTAGTTACTGATCCATGAGAGGAGCTTCCCTCTTATCCCATGACAGCTTACTTTGCTTAAGAACCTTTGATGAGGGACCATGTCAAAGGCTTTCTGAAAATCGAAGTACACTATATACACTGGTTTCAGAGTAGCAGCCGTGTTAGTCTGTATCTGCAAAAAGAACAGGAGTACTTGTGGCACTTTAGAGACTAACAAATGCTCAAATAAATCTGTTAGTCTCTAAGGTGCCACAAGTACTCCTGTTCTTTTTACTATATACACTATATCTCTTGTTCTCATGCTTGTTGACCCCGTCAAAGAATTCTAGTAGATTAGTGCGGCATGATTTCCCTTTACAAAAAACATGTTGACTCCTCCACAACAAATTATGTTCATCTATGTGTCTGATAATTAATTCTGTTCTTTACTATAGTTTCAACCAATTTGCCTGCTACTGAAGTTAGCCTTACCAGCCTGTAATTGCCGGGATCACCTCTGTAACGTTTTTTAAGAATTGGCTTCGCATTAGCTATCCTCCTGTTGCCCGATCTTTAGATTACGTATTAATTATATTGATTAGTTAAGAATCCCCAGTTATCACTTTGAGGCCTGACAAGTTCTTACTTGAAGATCAGGCCTGGTATTATTCAAATGATTATATAGTTGGGAATCCCAATGTGCACATTTGCAACACTCACACTATGGGAACTCTTTTATATTTACAAATATAGTTTATTAATACATTTAGCACAGTCACAAACACCCCAACTCAGTGAGGTAGATAGAAATACTACAGAATGTACATCTGAACATCCATATACTCACACCATCCCTTGCAGAACAACCTTAAGTGTTAGCCATCATCTTCCTCATCACAATCTCCATCATCACCAGTGGCCATCATTCTGGCGTCTCCCAAGGACTACATCTCCATCTCCCCTAGGCTGCAATGCCCCTTTTATAATATGTTTGATGCATATTCAGTAGGGGATTTTCCCCCTTTTCCTTATTTGTATTTCCTCGCCTTACTAATGTTGGAATGTCTTTTTCCTATAGGTTAGTATATCAGTGATCTCAACTTATTATCATATATGTCAAATCATTACCATGGCCTTTTGTGGTTAGGTATCACATTTGTTATTTCTGTCCTAACTAGTTATTTTGGTTCTTTCCAAGTTGTGGTGTACCTGTTAGTTTAAAAGGGTATGAACTTAGGAAACCCTCTATGCCAATCTACTTCAATGCATCCTCTATGTTAAAGGTCACAGCCACATATGGACCTTATGCTTTAGCTCGTCACCATCTGTCTAGCTGAAAGGTCCCAAACATATGTATGCTAACTTTGCTAACACTAAGATGTGTCCTGTAGGTCCCTTGTGTTACAGCCAAAACATACTCTAATATAAACTTATAAACCTATTATAATAAAATAATCAAATCCATAAGAAAATAAGAAACTGATAAGAAAAGATATATTGACAAGCAAGCAGGCTAGCCTTAGATGTATCTCATATACCTATTGTGTACGTCAGTTCATTGCCAGGACACTTCTGTGATTGACTCATGTACCTGTGGTCAGAACTTCCTCTTAAACTCTATCTTCAGCTCCCCAATTACTTGGGGTTTTCCGTTGGGCCATTTATCTGTTTAAAGTTTATCTGTTCAAGGTTCATAGGCCTCAAGCTAACTAACTTGCTGAAGCTGTGTAGCGAGGCGGTGGGATACCCCACAGCCCCGCTGAGGGACGAACCTCCCCTAACACCAACGTGGGTGGAGCCACTGGGTCCTGCGCCTGCCCCTCAGAGGTCACGGTGCAGACCCGGAAGTATAAAAGCCTGCCTGCAGAGCTCAGTTGAGAACCAGCCACTGGAGAGACCAGACGTCTGTGACCGAGCTCCCAGTTGGGAGACGGCAGCAGGCCGCGTCTGGCCTGAGGTCTCACTGGGACAGCCGAGCCTACCCCTCACTCATTACCCTGAGCTAACGACCCCGAGGAGCAGCCGAGCCTACCCTTCACTACCTACCCGGAGGAACTGATGGTGTTAGAGACCGCCGAGGACACTAGCACGACCCAGGTACCCTACGAGGGGGAGTGTGGAAGTAGCCCGGGGGCAGCCGACCCCAGTCTGGCTGCAGCACTGCCAGAGCCTATATCGGTGTGTTGTGGCCAGGATCCTCACTGACAGCAGTGACTTTCCACCGCTGCTAGGGCCCCGGGCTGGGACACAGTGGAGTGGGAGGGCCTGTGTCCCCCCTGCCACTCCTTGGGTGGCAGACTCCCCCTTTTCTCTGGCCTGGAGAGGCTAGGACCTCTTGCTATTGACTCAGCCCCTGCTTAAGGGCCTGAGTTCCTAACTGTTTGGTTACTGCCCCGCCCTGACCTAGGGCCTGGGCTGCTACAAAACTATTGACTCAGCCCCTGCTTAAGGGCCTGAGTCACTGACTGTTTGGTTGCTGCCCTGCCCTGACCTAGGGCCTGGGCGTCTGTATAGAACTATTGGCTCAGCCCCGACCTAAAGGGCCTGAGCCCCTAACAGTGTGTTTTCTGTCCCACACTACCGCAGGGCCAGGACTGACAGTGAACTAGAGCGAGGCGGTGGGATACCCCACCGCCCTGCTGAGGGACGAACCTCAGCCAAGCCCCATTACAAGCTGTCTTACAGGATACAGACATGTAGGTTTCTTACCTTATTGCTGAATATAATGCAAAGCAGAATATAATGCAAAGCAGTGAATATAATAAAAGCAAGCTAGCCCACTGGGCTACAGTAGCAGTGAATATAACAAAGGCAAACTACCTGACTGCGCTACAGTCATTTTGTACAGAAGATGATTTAAATAAAGGTTTATATACCACAGTTAGTAGTTCTGCAATTTCACATTTGAGTTCCTTCAGAACTCTTGGGTGAATACCAGCTGGTCCTGGTGACTTATTACTGTGTTTTTATCAGTTTGTTCCAAAATCTCTTCTAATGTCACCTTAATCTGGCACAGTTCCTCAGATTTGTCACCTAAAATGAATGGCTCAGGTTTGGGAATCTCCCTCACATCCTCAGCCATGAAGACCAATGCAAAGAATTCATTTAGTTTCTCCATAATGGCCTTATTGTCCTTCAGTGCTCCTTTAACAATTCGATCATCTAGAGTCATCTATAGAAGGAGGAAAAAAGAAATGGCTAAAAAAATGAAAAAAAAAAATCAATAAAAGATACATACAACATTGTATAATGAATTAATTTAATGTATTTATTGATCCTTCTAACCGTGCACGGACTCACCCGGCGGCGCCTCCTGCTGGTCGTCTCAGGGAATTGGGGGCGCTTCGGAGGCTGGAAGCTGTCGGCCGGTGTCGCGCTAGCACTGGCCCCTCGTGTCCCTCCTGGACCCCAGGTGACAGTTTCACTGGGTGCTGCCCCCTGGCAGTACCCCCACTGTTGCTCCCGGTCTCCCCACTCAGGGGAATCCCCACCCACTACCCCCACCTCGCCTCAGTCTTAGGCTACTGCCAGTCACCAACTCGCCTCCGCACCCTAGGGCAGACTGCAGTGTAAGCCACTCATCATAGGCAAGGTTGGGTCTGGACCTGCTGCCTCTACTTATTGCTAGGCTGCCCCTTTGCAACCCCAGTACTTGTCTTAGGCCCTCAGCTAGTCCCGCAGCCTGAGGGTTTTCCAGGCTGGAGCAGGGCCACCCAGAGGATTCAGGGAGCCTGGGGCAAAGCAATTTCAGGGGCCCCTTCCATAAAAAAAAGTTGCAATACTATAGAATACTATATTCTTGTGGGGGCCCCTGCGGGGCCCGGGGCAAATTGCCCCACTCCCACCGGGAGGCCCTGGGCTGTAACTCCCCAGCTCCTCTAGCCTTCTTCCAGCCCTGCTCCACTCCCAGTTCCCTGCTCAGCTCCCTAGCAGCCAGGCCATTCTCTCTCTACAAGCAGAGAGAGACTGTTTGGGCTTCTGGCTCGCAGCCTCTTATAGGGACCAGCTGGGCCTGATTGGGGCTTGGCCCCAGCTGTTACTGCCTTCCCTAATCAGCCCAGGCTTTCCTTCACAGCCTCAGCCCTCTCCCAGGGCTGGCTTTAACCCTTCCAGGGCTGGAGCAGGTGACCAGCCCGCTACAATCCTCTACTTTATTGTATTTCTGTAGCAGCCATTCTGTATTTTGAACACTTATATTTTTACCTCTGTAGGCTCTGGATTCTATAGTTAAGTAAATGGAAACAAAGAGGCACTGACCTTAAAATGTACCTAAATACTCTCTTAACCTTTTTGTGGACAAGGGGCTATCAGGTCCCCATTCTCTCTGTTATTTCAAATGTTGTCCCTTGATATCCTTTTCAAATGCTGGTATAATCCACAGTTGCCCCCCTCTTTGCCAATCTTGTCTGAGAAGCCAAGAAGCACAGAAACTGTGTGAAACCTGCTGTTTTCTAGTTCATATGCATTTCATTAAACAAAACTGGGGGAGTCACCAAGGAGTGGGGTCAGTTTTGTGAGTCCATTTGACATTTGGATTCAGATGAACACAAATCGTCAAAGAGTAACTCAGTTTAAACCTGGCAAAAACATGCTGAGTTATAACAAACCTAGGAAGTTTCAACATTCCTATAAGCACTGTTGACCACTGCTTCCTCCCTCCCGACTCCTCCCTCTTTTTCCAATAAGTTCCACTCCCCTCATTTATCTTTATGTATCTTCCCTGATGCCCATAGTGATATTGCAATCCACACAGTTGTCAACTTACATGCCATTTCATGTGATTCTAGTACTTTGCAGCTATGTCTGAAAAGCATAGCAGTTTTTTTTCTTGTTCATGTACAGGTGACCTTCAACTATCACGCAAACAGAAAAATGAATTTTTAATGTCTAGAAACTAACAAATAAAAGGTCTTCCCTTAGTATTCTTTTTCACAGAGCCTTATAACAAACAGCCAAGGTACAGTCCTACCCCTTGCTGCTGTTTCTCTGGGCTTCTTCCTACCTATCTGGCTTCCCCCTCTTTCTGTGTTTGCCAACCCAAGCTCTCACCTCCCAGGGAGTGACTGTAGATTACTTCCTTACAGCTTCTTGCGGCCACAGCTCCTGGGCTTTATACAGGCCCCTCCTTTTCCTGCCCAGCTGAGCCCATTTTAAGGTTGCCACCTTTCTAATTCATAGTAACTGGACCCATGAGGCCCCGCCCTTGCCCTGAATCTCCCCCCAAGGCCCTGCCCCTGCCCCTGCCTCTTCCTTCAAGGCCCCACGCCCTTCTCCACCTCTTCTCCCAGGCCCTGTCCTTGCTCCACCTCTTCCCCTAAGACCCTGCCCCCATCGATTGATCCTATTCCCATCACTTGCTGGATCATCTCAAGGAGCCTGCCTGCAGGTAGGAGGTGGCCTCAGCTAAGCAGCGGCTGGTGGAAGTTAAGGCTTTTGGTTTGGGTGCCATTTAAGGCTTCCAGGTCCCCAAAACCTGGGCACCTGGGATTCCTAAATGGCACCTGGACACAGCCAAAAACTGAACTGTCTGGGTAGAAGATGGAAATCCTAGCCCATTTCCAATTACACTGCTCTACAGCCAAAATGCTTCTGAAATAAATGTAGTCAAACTTTACTAATTCAGGGTCACTGAGAACGAAAATGATGCTTAAAATTGTTGATTGGCTCTAGTTTTCAAGATATGCTATTGGGTCAATATATACGACCCTTGACTTGAGAATGGTGGAGGATAAGTGAGTTATAAAGGGAAGGGATCTCAATTTAAACCAGAAATGACTAAAATACATTTTTCACTGGATCTATGAATAAATCTATGACTGGGTTTGGACAGTACTTGCTTTTTAGGCAAAACAATAAATGATGCAATCTGAAGCTGGTATTGCATCATACATGATATGAATTGCATCATGTTATTCCTAGAAGTCATGGATGATGCAATCATAACGAAGCTTACATCACTCTGCTGAACAAATTGCCCTATATCAGCTTTAGAAATCATACAGTGTCGTGCTCTCTTATTTGTCAGTGTTTGATTTTGCAAAGGGACACATTTCTGTTTAGCCAAAGTGAGCAGAGATGCCTCGTACTTGTGTGAACAGTGCAGATAACTTCTGCTATGTTTGTGGTGAAGTCACTTTTGCATCACAAAAGCGCTGTATAACCACTATGGTTAAGAAAGCCTATCACCTTTATTTTGGCTGCAAAATTGGAGATCAGGACAAGAGGTGGGCCCCACACATATGCTGCAACACTTGTGCAACAAATCTTTGCCAGTGGTTGAACAGGAAAAGGAAATCTATGCCTTTTGTAGTGCCAATGATTTGGAGAGAGCCAACAGATCATACCAGCAATTTTTACTTCTGCATGGTGCCTCCAGTTGGGAAAGGTGTGTCAAAGAAGAAAAAGGGGACTGTGCATTATCCAAACATTCCATCAGCTATACGCCCAGTACCCCACGGAGAAGGACTGCTGGTTCCTGATGCACTAGAATCATTCTCACTTGTGTCAGACAAGGAAGAGGAAGAGGATGAAACTTCTGATCCTGAACCATTAATGTCACAGGACCCACATTTTCTCCCATCCTCCTCCTCTGAACCACACCTCATAACACAAGGTGAACTGAATGACCTTGTCAGGGATTTGGAACTACCCAAGAGTAAGGCAGAGCTGTTGGGCTCCAGACTACAGCAGTGGAATCTCCTGGCAGGTGATGTTAGGGTTTCCATGTTCCGTGACCGTCAAAAGGATCTTGTCCCATTCTTCTTCATGGAAGGTGATCTTGTAGACTGCAACAACATCGATGGTGTGATGGCAGCCCTCAACAGCGTTCACGATCCAGATGAGTGGAGACTGTTCATTGATTCATCGAAGACAAGTCTTAAAGCTGTTTTATTGCATAATGGCAATGTTTTGCCATCCATTCCAGTTGGTCATGCAGTCCATATGAAGGAAACCTATGGCAACATGAAACAACTTTTGAGGTGCATAAACTATGACCAACATCAGTGGCAGCTTTGTGGCGATTTGAAGGTTGTTGCTCTCTTGCTTGGTCTGCAGACTGGATACACAAAGTACTGTTGTTTTCTCTGTGAATGGGATAGACGGCAAGAGATTCCCACTACATCAAGAAAGATTGACCACTCCAACAGTCATTGGAGCCTGGGAGGAAAAGTGTTCAGCATCCACCACTTGTTGAATCAAGGAAGATTTTGTTACCACCCTTACACATCAAGCTGGGTCTGATGAAGAACTTTGTCAAGGCCATTGACAAAACACAAGCAGCTTTCAAGTACCTCCATGGAAAATTTCCAAGGTTAAGTGAAGCTAAGATAAAGGAAGGTGTCTTTGATTGTCCTCAGATTCGTGAACTTCTTCGAGATGATGCATTTGACCATGCACTGCGTGGCAAGGAAAAGACGGCATGGAAAGCCTTCCAGTTAGTGGCAATAAATGTTCTCGGAAACAACAAGGCAGACAACTACAGGTTGTTGGTGGAAAACCTCCTCAAGGCATACAAAAGCCTTGGTTGCAACATATCACTAAAGATACATTTTTTGCACTCTCATCTAAATTTTTTTCCACCGAACTGCGGAGCAGTGAGTGACGAACACGGCGAGCAATTTCACCAGGACATTGCAACAATGGAGAAACGCTATCAGGGCAAATGGAGCCCATCAATGCTTGCAGACTATTGCTGGACAGTGACAAGAGATGCTCCATTTAATGAATACAAGAGACAAGACAAGAAGCGCCGTGTAGACACTGAATAGGACTAAACTATGTACATAATAGTTTTTTGCCTTTTGTTTCATAATAAATTTTATTTATATAACCCTTTTGCTGATTTTTAAAGTGTTACATAAACAGGACAGGTGAAATATTATCATGTAAAGCAACCATAAACACATGAAAAGACCTAGGTTTACAATTTATGATTAAAACTCTACTATCCACACAATATACATAGACATAAAATGTAAAAACTTAAATATCTGAGAAACAGTAGCCAATCAGTTGTTTTAATTGTCATATTTGAATTCAGCACATCAAAATACATAATAAATAGCACATTTTATCTCTGAAGCAGACGACTTCTCAAAAATTGTAGACCAGTGTTAGTGGCCAGCTCACTTCATCTTTAGGTGCAGCCTGGGCAGTTAGTTGGCCTGCCTAACCACTTCAGCCCTTCTGGGCCTTGTGTGGGGAGAACACCCATCACATATAAACCTTAAATTCCAAGTGATGATATAGAAGAGTGCTCCCAGAGAACAGCTTACTTTTCTATTTTTACACAGTAAAATGAAAACAATGGTTGTGTCAATGTTCTTTAATCTATACAGAGAGAAGTTTGAGGAGGACTGGATGTTTCAGGAGATTAATTATGGGCTATGGAGCATAATTCTCTTCTGGGCCTAAAGTTGAAATCTGGCCTATGTCAGTAGCAAATGACATTTATTACCATGTGGTGGACAATGTTGAGTTTGTTGGTCTCAATCCAGTTCCAAACACATAAATATCCACATAAGAAGATGACGTTTTAACTGAAAAAAAGAAGAACAGGAGTACTTGTGGCACCTTAGAGACTAACAAATTTATTAGAGCATAAGCTTTCGTGGACTACAGCCCACTTCTTCGGATGCATATCAGTTTTAACTGAAGAGTCATACAAATTCTGAAATTATAAGTGTCAAACAGTTAGACATATTTTATTTGTTTGTGAGACATGATTTGCTAATACTGGCTGAAATGAATTTGCAAATCAGCAATCTGATATAGTGCACATAGAGACAAAAATAACATCTACCTTCTTATGTCCTTTGCAGCAGTAAAATGATCTAATAAAATTGTGAATATATTTAGCACATAAACTGGTGCATATTATTTTAGAAAGAAGACTGTTATTTAGAACCCTTCATGAAAGCAATAAAGAACAGGTTTAATTCCATCCATATTTAGGACAGCACTTATGCACATGCACCTACTAAGCAGGTACTTAAGTGCTTTCCTGAATTAGAGATGCTTTCCTGAATCAAGTCCTAGCTCTGTAATCATTATCACTCTAAGGGGCATATGCACAGTATGCAAATACTATTGATAATATATTAAATAAATAATCCAGTTTCAGGGAGGAAAAAATTATCTGCAATGGTTACTTGGAAAGAAAAAAATGAGTTTATAGCCTTTTTTGATTCATCATGAGGCACAAAGCAGAAATGAACATTTTAAAGTTTTGTTTTGTTTTTCCTAGGAATGCAAGAACATAGAAATTGTCATATCTGATCAGACACATAGTCCATCATTCCATTATTCTGTCTCCAAAAGTGACCAGTACTGCTTCAGACCAAAGTACAAGATACCAAATTAATTAGGATGGGGAAGTGATTTTTATTCAAAATGTTTTAAATTCTTGTTTCCTTTAATATCTGTTTATCACAAATGCTTAAGGAATGGTCAGAAGAAGGCACTTCATGTTAAAGATTAACACCTCAGTTCTTTCTTCAAAGAGCTGAGAAAGCTCTCCAACTACTTCCCTCGATTTGTCCAAGATCTCCACTATAAAAACAGGAAGATAAAACTTGATATTCGTAATGTTGGAAGATAGAAAAAGGCAGAAGAAACACTAAAACAAAACATTCATATCTCCTTTTGCATTATAAAAGCAAAAAGAAAGACAAATACATTTTTTCTATCCTTTTCAGGTCCCCTTTAATAAATCTTAATACTATTTTTATATGTTAGCATTTTACTCAAAAAAGTTAGATTATTAATTAAAAACTTATCTGATTCTCTCTTGGATTTGCAGAATCTGGTTGGAAATAATAATGGAATATAGTCAGAAATGAACAATCAAGCTGTTTGGACTTTTACTCATAACTAATAAAAACTCAATAAATTAAATTAATAAAACTCTTATGATATTAGAAGTGGTACTCTGATTTTATTGTATATATAAAATGTAAACTGATAAACTTTCAGACCAGGGAGCAGATTGTCCCCTACATGAAAAAAACCCCATGCAAGGGACAGATAACTCCAAGCATGGGTTCTTGTTGAATTTTCTCAGAATACTTCTGCTAAAGCTCCAAGCAAGTGTTCCTGACCAGCCACTCACTAGGACTGCTGGGAGGACAATCCAAGCCTTTTCTGCTCTGGATCTCTGGTGTGTATTAAGCTTCTGAAGTCTCAGTAGGTTAGTTCCTCCCTTGGACTCATTAGCACATTTCTTGGTCACTGATTCTCAGCTTGTTACCACTTCTTGGAAATAGCCCCTATATATTAGGCCCTCAGGAAATAGCCCATATATGTTAGGCCCAGATACCCCAGTTACTTAAATACATCCCTCACCCAGAACTACACCCAAAAAGCATGAAGCTTCTGGCTCACAATTTAAATCTCTCAGTGCACTAGTTTTGAAGCCTATACACTTTGCTCAATCTAATACCTTTATGCTGTTTTATACTTAATCATGTAATGAACAGGAGAATACAGATAATACAAAATACTAAACGTATTTCCTTGCCTCAGTTTCCTCCCTGCTCCATGGCATTTTTTGCATTGTCCTTGGGGCCCTCTGGGCTCAGGAAAGCGGGCAGATTCCCCTTGTCCCGTGAGACTGCTACATGCTGAGTGACCTCACTGTCATGGAGCTACTTACACCTTGATTTCTCCTGCCCTATGCTTCCTCTTCCTATCTGCCCCCCCTGTTCCTTTGTGTTTCTTTAGTTAAAGCCCTCCTGGTTACATAGCCTCATCTGTTCTACTTCTGGTAGTTTTCACTGCTTCTTCAGAGAGTAAGCTATACTGGATTTCCCAAAGTTAAGCTGCTTTTTAGCATAACCTTTGTGAGATCTAAATACCGTCATTAACTGTAAGTATTTCCCATTGTCTCTATGTGGTGTGTACCTGAGATAAGGCCTGTCAGCAATGATGGATCTACACATATATAGGCACTCATACTACAGCAGTTTTTCCTAATGCAACTTCACAACATCAACCGGAATTCATAATTTGTACAGACATAGCCCAAAGTTAATCACAACTTCCATGCAGGAGGCAGTGGCAGGGTTTAGCTGAACTTTCCTATTTTTCATTTCATTCCATTACTCCAACTGGTAATTATACCTCTGTGAATCACTATAAATAATTTCTTACCCTGTGGATGATTAGATCTTCACATATCTGTAGACTGATTTAATTTTCATTATTCTCCCTTAGCTCCATTCTCATTTATCTGGATTCTATATATTCAGCTCTTCAAATCTTTCTTAGTAAGGTAGTCCTTTCAGTCTGAAGCTTATGTTTGTTGCACTTCTCTGAACTCACTCCAGTTGTCAATACTTTCCAGTAATGAAACGTCCAGAATTGAACACAATATTCCAGTTGTAGTTACCTCCACAATCTCAGTAGCGGTGCATCTGAGTAAGCAGACCAAAATTACTCTGTCCTCTTTTGCTTCCAAATCACATAACACTGAATATCTTTTGGTATTGCCATAGACCAGGGGTCTCAAACACGCGGCCCGCGGGGCTATTTTCTGCGGCCCGCGAGCCCCTCGCAGCCCATCCCCCTACCCCCCCCCCCGCCCTCCCGCAGTGTTTACCTAGAGCAGCTCCAGCTGGACGTGCAACAGGGGCAGGGCATGCTCCCTGCCTGCCTGCCCTGCCCCTGCGCCGCTCTGGGAAGAGGCTGGAACGTGGGGAAGGGGGGCAGAGGGTCTGTGTGTTGCTGGTGCTTCAGACACCACCCCCAGAAGCTCCCATTGGCCGCGGTTCCCCGTTCCCTGCCTATGGGAGCTGCTGGGGGTGGTGCCTGAAGCAACAGCAACACACAGCCCCTCCGCCCCCCCTTCCCCACGTTCCAGCCTCTTCCCGGAGCAGCGCGGGGGCAGGGCAGACAGGCAGACAGGCAGGGAGCCTACCCTGCCCCCGGTACGTGCCGGGCCAGATCCTGCCCCCCGAAATTCTCCTGCAGCCGAACCCCCTGCCCTGAGTCCCCTGCCTCACCCTGCACTCCGACCCCTGCCCTGAACCCCCTGTTTCACCCCGCACCCCTCCTGCATCCCAACCCAGTAACCTGAGCCCCCTGCCGCACCCTGCACCCTGACCCCCTGCTGTACCCCTCATTCCTCCTGCACCCCACACCCAACTCTCTGTCCTGAGTCCTCGCCACACCCCACACCCCTCCTGCACCCCCTGGGGGCAGGGAGGGGGCAGAGTTGGGATGGGGATTTTGGGGAAGGGGTTGGAATGGGGGCAGGGAAGGGGTGGGAAGAGGCCAGGGCAGGGGCAGGGCTTCATGGAAGGGGTGCAGTGGGGGTGGGGCCGAGGGCGCCAGGGTGGAGGTGTCAGTAATGCGGCCCTCGGGCCAATGTATTAGTCCTCATGTGGCCCTCGTGGTCATTTGAGTTTGAGTCCCCTGCCATAGACCAAATTTCTTCTTCCTATTGAATATCTGTTTCACTTTGCCTTTTTGCAAGTTAAATTTCAGAATGTTATTTTTTGCCTATAAATTAGCCTGTGTAGATCTCTGCATTATTGTTACTGTCCTCATTGGTGTTCATGACTTCTTCCAATTTAGGGTTGGATTGTGCAGGTGCAGATGGTGGCACAGAGGGTACAAGGAATAGCCATTCTGCCCACTCATATCTCCATGTAGGTTATATTAATGGCATTGGTTCCTTTGTTTTTGCTATGTAAAGATTAGGGGTATAATGCCAATAGTGGCAGTAGAAATCCTCGTGGGGAGAGGGTGAATGTGATGCCATAGTCCAGTGTGCACTGGCCTGTAGAACAGGGTCATAGTCATAGAGTTTAAGACCAGAAGGGACTACCAGAGCATGTAGTCCAGGGGTGGGCAAACTACGGCCCATGGGCCAAATCTGGCCCACCAACCATTTTAATCTGGCTCTTGAGCTCCCGCTGGGGAATGGAGTCTGGGGCTTACCCCACTCCAGAGCTCCAACAGGGAGCAGGGTTGGGGGCCGCGTCACACAACTCCCAGAAGCAGCGGTATGGCCCCTCTCTGACTCCTACACATAGGGACAGCCAGGGGGCTCCACTCTGCATGCTGCTCCCACCTCAAGCGCCAGGAACCACAGCCAATAGGAGCTGCAGGGGCGGTGCCTGTGGACAAGGAAAAGTGCAGAGCTGCCTGGCTGCACCTGGCCGCACCTGCCACTGCTTCTGGGAGCCACTTGAGGTAAGGGCTGCTTGGAGCCTGCACCCCCTGAGCCTCTCCTCGCACTCCAACCCCCTGTTCCAGCCCTGATCCACCCCACACCCACAGAACCCCTCAATCCCAGCACAAATCACCCTCCTACACCCCAAACTCCTCATTCTCAGCCCCACCCAAGAGCCTGCATACTCAGCCAGAGCCCTCACACCCCCTTCCTGCATCCCACTGTCCTGCCCCAGCCCAGAGCCCCCTCCCACACCCTGAACTCCTCATTTCTGGCCCCACCCCAGAGCCTGCACCCCCAACCAGAGCTCTCATCCCAACCCCAATTTTGTGAGCATTCATGGCCCGCCATACAGTTTCTAGTCATCTAGTCCAACCCCCTGCTCAAAGCAGGACCAATTCCCAACTAAATCATCCCAGCCAGGGCTTTGTCAAGCCGGGCCTTAAAAACCTCCAAAGAAGGAGACTCCACCACCTCCCTAGGTAACGCATTCCAGTGCTTCACCACCCTCCTAGTGAAATAGTGTTTCCTAATATCCAGCCTGGACCTCCCACACTGCAACTTGAGACCATTGCTCCTTGTTCTGTCATCTGCCACCACATGGGGCACTGGTCACTTGCTGGAGGATTCTCTGCACCTTGAAGTTTTTAAACCACAAGTTGAGGACTTCAATAGCTCAGCCGTAGGTCAGGGGTTTGTT
>NC_048299.1:118299571-118337071 GCF_013100865.1 Trachemys scripta elegans | reverse complement strand
GCCACTGGTCAGTCTCAGAAAAAGACTGTTAAGCCATTGTGTATGCTCTGGAGAAGCTATGCCCATACATTTGGGGACAGCGTTTCCACCTGCAGACTGACCATGCTGCACTGAAGTGGCTTCACTCAGTCAAAGAAACTAATAAAAAACTTCTTCAGTGAAGTTTAGCTCTTCAAGATTTTGATTTTGAAATGGGACACATTTCAGGAGCCTCTACCAATGTGGCTGATGTACTCTCCTGGGAAGGTTTCCCAGAATCAGCTGGGTAAAAATGTCCCTGTATTCTAAAAAGAATGAGAAGTACATGTGGCACCTTAGAGACTAACAA
The DNA here is from genome assembly GCF_013100865.1 of Trachemys scripta elegans. NCBI lineage: Eukaryota > Metazoa > Chordata > Testudines > Emydidae > Trachemys > Trachemys scripta. The sequence goes on along the minus strand of NC_048299.1, from coordinate 118,336,743 downwards.
ATTTATGTGAGCATAAGCTTTCATGGACTAAAACCCACTTCATCAGATACATGCAGTGGAAAATACAGTAGGAAGATATATATACACAGAGAACATGAAAAAATGGGTGTTGCCATACTAACTATAACAAGAGTAATCAATTAAGGTGGGCTATTATCAGCAGGAGAAAAAAAAACTTTTGTAGTGATAATCAGGGTGGCCCATTTCTAACAGTTGACAAGAAGTTGTGAGTAACAGTAGGGAAAAAAATAGCACAGGGAAATAGTTTTTACTTTGTGTAATGACCCATCCACTCCCAGTCTTTATTCAAGCCTAATTTTATGGTGTCCAGTTTGCAAATTAATTCAAATTCTGCAGTTTCTCATTGGAGTCTGTTTTTGAAGTTTTTTTGTTGGAGTATTGCAACTTTGAGGTCTGTAATTCAGTGACTAGGGAGGTTGAAGTGTTCTCCGACTGGTTTTTGAATGTTATAATTCTTGACATCTGATTTGTGTCCATTTATTCTTTTGCATAAAGACTGTCCAGTTTGGCCAATGTACATGGCAGAGGGGTATTGCTGGAACATGATGGCATATATCACATTGGTAGATGTGCAGTGAACGAGCCTCTGATAGTGTGGCTGATGTGATTAGGTCCTATGATGGTGTCCCCAGAATAGATACGTGGACAGAGTTGGCAAGGATAGGTTCCTGGTGTGTGGTTGCTGGTGAGTATTTGCTGTCTGTAAGTGAGACAGACAGCCCCCTAACCTGAAGCAAATACTCATCAGCAACCACACATCACACAACAAAAACAATAACCCAGGCTGATTTCCTTTGTTTTGTTTTTTTCTCAGCTCTTCCCAGGAAGGGAGGTGGGCTTGAGGGTACCCCACTGGAAGAAATTCCCAAGTGTTCCTTCCTGGGTTCTAAAAAGAGGGTAGGGGGATTTGCACTTGGGTGGTGGCAGCATCTACCTATCCAAGGTCAGAGAAAAGCTGTGACTTTGGGAGTTTAATACCAGTCTGGAGTGGTCAGTATTAATTTTTTTAGAATCCTTGTGGGCCCTCAACTTCTGCACTCAAAGTGCCAGAGTGGGGACTGTTACTATGGCAGTAATATGTTTGACTAAGTTTAACTGACATAATTATTTGTATAGCAAAAGGTATAAAATGTGTGATATTCAGGTTTGAGAAAAAGCAGATATATGTGGGTATGTGTAGAAAGCCCTCCCCAGCTTTGTTGAATCCCTCTCAATGAGGCTCCAGTTCTGTGAAGGAGATAAGAGTCCAGCAGATTCTTCCCCATCTCAATGCCCATAGGGGAGGCAGGTGGAAGTTAGATTGAAGATCCAGTTTGCTGTTTACCCCCTGTGCTGTGAAATCCTCAACCACTAAAGGAGAATTTCAGCTCTTACTGAGTTCTTGAGTGCTGGTGTTAAGTCTCATTTTCCCTTCTCCCATTTAGCAAGACTGAGGGCTCTGTGGAGGAGCCAGAGGTCAAGGTCAGAATTTTCCATAAAGCTCAGAAAAGCAGGCCTGAACCCCACAAACTTTTGGTCCTTTCAACAGTTGTATGATCATGATGGACAAGCATTGTCATTTCTATGGCCATGTCTTCTACTGCAAAAGGAACTGTAGTTATGCATCCCTGACCAGCACTTCTAGGAGCATATGGGGGATGCACCACCTAGTCCCCGCCACACTTTCTGGATGCACTGGAGGAAGCAAGGAGGAAGAGGAGAGAAAGTGAAGTCAAGCTGTTGCTGTACCGAGTACAGGTTGGCACCAGTGAATGCTTGACCTGCCTCGGTCCAGAGTTTGAAGACCTGGTATTTGGAAGGCACCTGAGTGAAGGTGAGTGTACTGTTTTTTTAAATCTATACCAGGGAAACTGGTAGAAAGTGCCTGTGGATTATTTAAAACAGAAGAATTACAGGGAAACAAATAGAGACAGACAATTTTAGGGAAAATTTTGTTTTACTTATTCTAATACATTTTTTATTTAAAAGCTCAACTACTAGGCAATCACCTATATATTTTTCCACTATTGCCAACACTAAACATTTAAAAATCAGGTTAAATGCCCCAAAATCATGTGATTATCTTACAAATTATGCGATTTAAAATAATAATAAATTGGGTTATTCTTTTACCTGCCTTCTGATTTTTTTAAACTGTAGGAGGAACCACCCCATTTATGTGTGATGATCTCAGACTCAATATTCAGCCTTAAATATAGACACAAAAATCTGGTCTCCCTGTTCTCTACTTACTTGTAGACTCTCTTTCCTGGGGTGTGAGGAGCTGGCCTTCTATCCCCCTCTATAACTAAACAGAATAGTTAGGTAGGGCCATTTACATCATTCCTTTGCACCCATCTCACTCTGCTTCTTGCTCTCCACATTCCTCTGCACGCCTTTGGTCTGCCTTTTGTTTCATAGAATCATAGAATCATAGAGGATTAGGTTGGAAGAGACCTCAGTAGGTCATCTGTTTTCTCACATTCTTCTGACTCGTCATGTTTTCTATGCCTGATAACTGCCAAGTTCCATGCAGCTCTATGCATGATATTTTTGCAAATTATTTAGTGAGCTAATTTGTATTTTTGCAGATCATTTGCATATTGCCATAAACCTCAATACAGCCTCCCCCAATCAGTGGTTGGGGTAGGACATTGAGCAGCACTAAATTTGTCAGTTATGAGGCTGGGGCAGATACTGGGGTGGGAAGGTATACAGAGGTGCTGGGGATATGCAGGGTGGGAGTCTCACAAATGTCTGGGATTGCTGGGTTACGTGTTTGGGTGTCTAGGGTTAATCAGATGTCTGGAAAAACTGTGGAGGCCTGGATTCTGACCGTAAAATAGCTGGTCCTGTTGATGGGTGTCTGGGGTAGATGCATAGGTGTTGGGCTGTCTGGGACTGCTGAGTTAGATGGGTGGGTGTTGTCTGGAAGGACATGCTGGACTAGTGGCTAATGTCTCTCTGGAAGGCAGGGGTCTGGGATCTGGCTGGGCAACAGGAGTCTTATATAGTCTCTTTGAGGGTCTCGATGAAAGGAAAGGAGCTCCCTCTCATCTCTCTAGGGCTTGGGCAGGGGGTCTGAGGAACTATGCACTTGCTAGGAGGCAGAGGTCTGGGGCCTCTATGTGGCAGAGGTCTCTCTCTGTGGGGGCATGTGTTGGGGGCTGGGAAGAGAGTCTGGTGTCTCTGGGAAGGGCAAAGGGCCTGAATGGAAACTCAAGGGAGCCTGGGGCTACTATTGAACTGCCCTTCACCTTTTGTCCCTGCCAGCTAGCTACTCCTCTGCATCTTCCCCACCTCTTTGCTGCTGTTGCTTCTCCTGCACCTTTCCGGCTCCGATCCAGCAGGAAAAGCAGCCAGAGGAAGTAACTATGTAGCCTGGCTGCCTGAATTTAGGCTCCACAGAAGCATCTAATAGTTGCAGGTAAAATTACAGCTCTTGCCCATAGCTCTGGCAATTATGTGACATTCATGATGGGTTATGTGCAGCCATGACAGGCTATGAATACATGTGGTTCAGGTGACACTCAGCAGCTCTGGGTTTCCTCTCTCCTTATACATCTCCCTTCCCTTCTGCCTCCACAGTCCCATTCTCTGCACATCTATATTCTCTTGTGCCGTGCCTATCAAATGGTCACTAAGGGGCCACCATCATCTCTGAAGGCCATCTGGCTTCAGCCACATTTGCAGCAGTGGGAGATGGCAGAAATCTTTGCTGGGGCAACCTCACTTGCACTTGCAAAATCTGTTTCTCTTCTCATTTAAGTCATCCATTGGCTTCTTAAATAGAAGGGCTTGTAGAGGGCTGAAAATTGGCTCCCCCCTCTTTTGTGATGGTTTAAAATGAGTCAATTTTGATGCCATGTCATGTAACAACAGTAAGGAATCATAGGCCATGTCTACACTTACTGGGGATTGATGCTGCTGCAATAGATGCATCAGGAGTAGATTTAGCAGGTCTAGTGAACACCTGCTAAATCAACTGCAGAGCACTCTCCAGTCAACTCTGGTACTCCACTGGAACGAGAAGAGTAAGGTAGTTTGACTGGAGAGTGTCTCCCATCGACAGCGCAATGTAGACACTGCAGTAAGTTGACCTAAGCTACGTTGACTCTAGCTACATTATTCACATAGCTGGAGTAGCATAATTTAGGTCGACTTACCCCGGTAGTGTAGACAAGGCCATAGACAGAAGCCAAAATCCACAAAGGTGCTTAGGCTTTGCAATACCTAGTCTCTAGAGTCCCTACTGCCAAATGGAATCCTCAACTTCAAGCTGGGCACCCAGGCACCCCACACAGTGCATGGAGAGAGATGCCTAAAAAATGATTTCACAGAAGCCAGCAAGCTGAATAGGGAGCCACTTAATAGACAGGAATGAAATACAGGAGGGAAGTGGGGCTTGGATCCTGCCCTCTAAGATATTTAGGCATCTAACTCCCATTGATGATTGATCGAGTCATCTCTCATCAGTGTCCTGCAGTTATGGGTGCACACTGAGAGGGCAGTCCTTTTTCTGGCCCCTGAGATTCTTAACAGCCTCCTGTCAACCGAACTCCCCACCACCATCATAGAATGTATTGAGGAGCGCATAAGGAGTTGGGGCCCATTTATTCATGTTGAAAATGCTGCGAGAACTCAACACAAAAAGCAGCCAAGTTGGACTGAATATTAACCGCTCCAAAATTAAATTTATGCATTCCGATACCTTGCCAAAAGCCCAAATTAAAATCAAGGGAGAAAAAATAGAAGAAGTTGAGCAACGTGTCAATTTGGGCCAAGAAATTAACATGCGCCACGATCAGGAAGGTGAACTCTCGCGAAGAAAGAAAGCAGGTTGATGCTCATTCAATTCTATCAAGGATGTCCTCCAAGGAAAAATCAACAAGGCAACACACGCCAGCTTCTTCAACTCAACAGTACTGCCAGCAATGTTGTACGGAGTGAAACATGGGCGTTGACAAAGACAGAGGAGCAGCAACTATCTGTCATGGAGAGGGCAATGGAAAGAAGGATTCTGGGAATTTCAATCCGCGACCAAGTCCCCAATGAAGTGATCAGACAGCAGAGTGGAGTGCAGGATGTCATTGTTGAGATCAGGCATAGTAAAATGTGATGTGCCGGGAATATGGCGAGGCTCACTGACAATCAATGGACTGCAGCTGTCGCTGAGTAGTTCCCACGGGAACTGAAATGACCACTCGGCCGACTTCCAAAGAGATGGGAAGATTTTATCGTGAAAAGACATGGCTGCACATGGAGAAGGACGGCCAGGATACGAGAAGAATGGAAGACGTGTTGTGATCGGTGCAATCTATACGAGGGCTGAATCAAGGTGATCAAGGAGAATTCCCATTGATCTGCACCTCTAGGCACCTATCTTCACTTGGGATTCTCAGCTGTGAACTTTCTCCTGGAGTTAGGCACCTAAGCCAGGTCAGCGAGTGCCCTAGAGGATGAAACTAGAACTTTCTTGTGGAAAACCACATACAGAAAGAAAGAGCTCATTATAGCCAATAGCTCAGGTCACTGACCAGGGATGTGTGAGACCCCTTTTTCAAATCCCTGGTCTGTCTAATATGGGTCAGAGACTTGAACACAAGTGCCCTAACTACCAGGGTATTTTGGGGTGCATCATTTTCAGTTTCTCCTGTTGAAGTTCTTCCAATTTATTTATTTATTTATGTATGGAAAGGCAAACCTAGTGTTCTTATTCTAATATGTTTAAGAGGTTGGGGAGGAGAGTGAATTCAAGGTAAAAATAGAATATGGGGGGAAAGAACTACATATTTGAGCCCATCAAGTTTGAAATATGCATCCAGTTTAGATGATATAACTAATATATAGAAGAATATTTTCATATTAGAAGCAGTTTAACAAAAGGTCAAGAAAACTGTTTAAATAGCCCTTCCCAGAGGAGGGTTAGCATATTCTGATAGAATGTTATATTGTAGGTTTTGCATTACTCTTAGCCTAATTAACAAATGCAATACTGGCAGAAATGAGCCTAGAACAATTGCCAGTCAGAATGCTCAAAATGAAGCCACTGGGGAACACCAGATAGCAATAAAAAAGCAATGGCTGCTTATTTTCAATTCTTTGGAGGACCAACTCAAACTGCAAATGTAATTAAAATTCTGTAAATAGAACACACTAAAGCACTCCTTCTGGCATTACTATGCATATCTTTGATATTTGTTTAACAAATGATCAAATAGCTTTTTTATACATTGTGTCTTATTTAATATTTTTCATAAATGTTAAGAGTAATACTTTCAAAATATTGTAGTCAGTGCAGAATATCCTATTGAAATATATTGAATTTTATTGGTTCCTGTTAGGCCTATTGTTTGAATCTCACCTTTTTATATTCTCTGTGTCTCTGTTGCTATGTTGTAAAACCATCTTCATGATCTTTATTATGTTTGGACAGCTAAAATTAGTTCAAAGAGAGATGGTAGCATTTCAATTTGGATATACTTAACTCACAAGTCTCCAGTCCTGCCTTCCCTTTCCTTATCACAAGAAAATAAATATCAGAAGATAAACAAGAAAACTTTACTTTTTTTCAGATGTGACACACTTTCCCATCAGCACAGCAGGATGTTATCCTACTTTGCAGTGTTTTGTGAAGCAGGAAGGCCTGGTGTGCCAGGCTAATGCAGGGGAAAAGTGAGAGCAGCTACTGCACAGGAAGATGTGATCATAAATGAATGGCAGTGGGTGAACTGTGTCTGTGAGAGGAGTTTGAGGTCAGGATAATCCCAGACCAGAATTCATTTGAAATTTAATGATGGCAAACATATATCTGTATGTGAAAGTGGGAGAATGGAGAAGAGATTTTTAGGCCAGAGAGTGAGAAGGAGAATGCACTAAGGAAAACATGTGCAGGTTCTGGAAGGATAGAGAAGGAGACAGAGAAAAAGAGAAGAAAGGCCAAAGAGCTCCACTACAGGGACCAAACTTTAGAAAAACATCGTTCCAAGAGAAGTTTCCCTGCATCACATGATATTATCTTTCTCCAGTTTACAGCTGACCAAAAACAGGATGAAACTTTCACAAACATTTTTGTTAATTTAGTCCTGGTTTTCTTCATAAAAACTTCAAACATCACTGAAAACTTCCATGGACATCTTGAATTTTGAAACCTTCCCCTCTGCTCTGTAGCTGTTTGAAAAATGGGACAAAAACTTCTTTAAAAAACTACCTGTTTTTTCCCCATCATATTTCAAAATGTTTATTATTTTTTCAAAAACAGAAGCCTGAACTATATTTAGTATTGCTGAACTATATTTAATTTCTAAACTAAGTACATTGATACAATACATGAAGTCTTCATATTAAAATAATGCTCAAAAATACAGCAAAATAATGTTGAAACACAAGGAAACATACCTTACTGTCCATACATGTATAGTACCAGTGGGAACTTAGTCCCTCCACACTGCAACCCATACAAAATACACGTGTCATTCATTCATCTATTGCAACTACATCTGGGTTTATGTTGTAGGGTCCAGAAAAGCAGAGGATGACTCTTCAGGAGATGGGACCAGGTTCTTCCCCATACATTCAGCCTAAATGCATATCTGGGCACTGCTCCCTTTCTGCACAAACTATAAGGGATCTTGCTCCCTGCGTCTCTTGTCCTAGCCAGCACAATAGTTCCAGAGGAAGAGGACATTCCAGGCTTATGTGTGTAGGGGCCTCTGAACTTAGTTGGGAGAGTTCCAGTGGAGAAGATCCTGTGTGCTGCTATCCAGCCTTAGAGTCTATGCCTCCTATAATGTCGAGAGAGAGAGAGAGAGACTTCCTCTTCCAGGGAGTACAGGGAGAGTATACAGTGGTCTCCAATTTGAAGGGAGCTGGGATTGCTTTATGGAACTCTGTCCAAACCACACACAAAAAAAGCCAGAAGTTGCTGCTGAGAGTCTGCAGGGGCTTTGATCAAGCAAGGAGTGTTAGAGGCTGTTGGTCTGTTGGTGGCTTCACTGGAGCCAGGACAGAGACTGTTGCTGTGCCCAGAGCTGACTGAGGTGGGCCTGCAAGTGAAGGCAGTATGAGTAACCACCAGCCTGGTTTGGAGAAGTGTTTGCAAGCAGGGGGCAGCAAAGAGACTTTAAGGGGTGTCCAAGTCTGAGAAGAGGTGGAGTGATCTTGTCATCTAACCAGAACTGCGGGTTGCTGACATCTGGTTAAAACAACTCCAGAGGCGTTGTGCAGCTTGGCATGATTCCAAATTAGCATTGGTTTGCTCCTTGTTGCCATGGCTGGACTGATTTATGGAACCAACAGAGTGCTGTCTCTTCAAGGGCGTTCACACAAGCAAGTGTTTAGAATCCAGAGAAGTGTACACTCAGGGGTGGGGTAATTGGTAGCAGTGTAAATGCAAGTTAGATAAGTTTAATTTATTACTGCAAATTGTATTCATTAATTGATTTAACAAACTGCCCCCTGCTGTTTTAAATTAGTTATGACATTTAATCTCAGTCTGTTATAGCATGTTTTCTTAAATGGTTAAGTAAAGGTGTTTTAACTCCAATCTAAGTGTATATTAGGCATATTTTGTTGACAATTGGTGTCTTTGAGTTAGACCTATTGCCTAGATTCCTGGAGGTTCCCAAGGCAGGCCATTGAGCATGTACACGGCCCAGCCAGCTGGAGGCACCACAAATTTTAATTTCCTTTACAAGTAAAAAGTATAAAAGGACTGCAGCAGAGGGGTGGCTAGAGGATTCACACCTATCCAACATCACCACTGGGATACTCAGGATCTCCTTTACTGTCAACAATATCAGGCACCTGGGTGAGTGCTGGCTACTCCCGAGTAACCCAGGGAAGAAAGGGGGTTACAAGTGTTTTGTCTTACTCTTCTGCTTTGCTGGAGTTACTCTGAGCATGGGAAGCTGTATCCATCTATCTTCCTTTTAGGCTTACCCTCTCCTTTCAGTGGCCCTTCTATTCACTACTGCTGTCTGGGGGAGGCTTTGAGGAAAAAGGAAGTGCCCTCCATATTTGGTGGAGGGAACTAGAGCTAGTATTTTCAATTCTCCTCGTTTTCTTCAGCTGCTCCATATCAAGCGGGAGGACATGATCAGAAAGGAAGATATTTGATGCTTAACCCAGCAACCACCTCCATCTGCACAGGTTCAGTTTTGGTGGCTTTCTTGGTATGGATATATTATTAGAATGGAAAACTAATGAATTCTGAAGTGTGTTTACCAACGAATGCCTCTACATGGCTGGCAATCATGTGAGCACCAAAATCTTCAGTGGTGCAATAAGATTGCCAGTGATGGACATAAATTGAATATCCATCCAGACCACCTTAAGGACCTAACCAGAAGTCAATCTGGGTGGCGCTCAATCTGTCCCTTTGGGATTTGTTATAATAGCAATGATGACCAGAGCTAGAGTCTACATGTGGCATGTGAGAGAGGATGGGCATATCAGCAGATATGTGTGTCAATGGGTGTCTCAGCAGAGAGCACTTATACAAAATGGTGTGTGTGGGGGGGATAAGAAGGTACTTGAAAGAAAGTTTTCACAAACCTTTATACATTAAAACTAATGGGCTCTATATATTTTTACTCATAAATTCAGACTACACAACATTTTTTTACAGCTTTTTCTGGGCATTTGAAACAGAAAAATATGTTGCACTTAGATCCTTTATCTTGTGCCTCTTTGTAACTTCTCAGTGGTCCTCATCCAATGCCCATTGTCCAAAGTCATTTGGGAAGACCCAAATGTTTAACTGTGTTACTGTACTATAGCAGTGCATAGTATAGCAGTGCATAGAAAGCAATGGTGTGCTTTCTTAGGTAAAAATATTCTGTTTGCCATGTTTTAGGAAAGCTTATGGGAAAGGTTATTCTGTACTAAATTCAGGGGATTTTAAAATGTTTTTCTTTCTGTTGGAATAGTTATTATGATAATTATTAGCATTTCACATGTGAATACATCTAAGAAACTGGAAGCCAAAGGGTTTATCTCTTCTTTCTATATTTATGTTTCTCTTCTTGCTGGGTGTTTCGTCTGCCTTGAACTGAAATATGATGCCAAGCTGGGAACTGTGAATAAATTGGCAGACGCATGTTGTCAGTTTATCCGACCTAACTTCCATGCTGTTTATTGTGGAACAGTATGGTGAGATAGAAATCATTAAAGGAAATCATATAGCTGAAGAAGAATCTCTTGCTTAATAGGAATGGCAGAGTTTTTAATAAGTTCTGCTTTCTTAATTACATAGTTCTGTATTTGTGGATCTAGCTATGGGAAGGTTTTCCATGTCTCCACATGTGCAGCATGAATGCAGACAGCTGTTCTGGCACCACAGCAGCCTCTGGTGGAAAAAAGGCTGAACTACAGCACTTCTATGGCAGAATGTATTTTCTGCGGGCAAAAAAAATTCTGTGCCTGCAGAGTGACGCAGAATTGCCCCAGGAGTGGAAGTTTATCACAGCATCCTGCCTGCAGAGCTAGATTAGGACAGACAGAGTGGGGCACTAGGAGCTGCTGAGGGGTCACGGACTGGCTAGTGAGGGGGGCAGACTGAGGCGCATGTTCAGGAGCTAGTTGGGTGACAGCATTGAGTCAGGGGCTGAATGGGAGTCGGGGAGCAAGGCCACATGGGAATGGGAGAAGGCAACTGCAGGGACACATAAGGATGTGGGAGGATGGTGCAGAGACATATGGGGATGGGGGTAGTGGTAGATGTGGTAGATGTGCCTGACTGAATGGGAGAGGCTTGGGAACAGCCAGGGTCTGCATGGGGGAGACTTCACAACTTCCTAGAAATAACTCCCCCTCCCAAAAAAACCTGTTCCATATTTCTCCCACCCACACCCAACAACCCTCCAGATTCACTCCAGGCTCCTTCCCTCTCCCTCAGCTCCTCCATTACCCCTGATTCCCCCACGCCTTTGCACTGCTTCTGATGGGTGTGGGAAATACCTTTCTGTATTGTAATTTAAATGAATTACTCAAAGCTCTGCATTAATATGCCTAGTTAGGAATCTATATGTAAAAAAAAAAACAGATTTTTTTTTTTGGTTGTGTTGTTACAGATATAGTTGCTGATAGGTATTTTGAAATAAGTTACCAAAATAAATGAAACTGACATAATTATATTGTGTTATTTGGACAAATAAAATGTGCAGAATTTTGCAAAATTTTAAAATATTGTGTGCAGAATTTTAAACTTTTTGGTGCAGAATTTTATTTTTTTTGGCACAGAATTCCACTGGGAGTAGCACATCCAGTTACCACAATAGCACATGTAAATTAAATGTTCATGTCAATAATTGCACATGCAAAACAGTTGCTCAATTGCACTTATTAATTTTTTTAAATGACGACCTAAACATCTTTTTTGTAGTCGTCACACTTAAAATGTTTTTTCTGTTTTGGAAGATTCCAGAATTTTAAGAGAAATTCCCTGTATTCATAATCAGGAAGGACTCTGGAGCTAACAATATCTTTCAAAACAATCAAAATTTTTAAAGTATGACTGCCGTATTTCAAATTTTAGGGTTTTATTTAAATTACATATATTAGTTAAGCTAAACGGAAGTGTAGCAGAAAGATAAATATGTGACATTGCTAACAAAGAATTTACAAAGGATTGATGTATATATATAAATATATATATATATATATATATATATATATACACACACATACACACACACACACAGAGATTATAAAATAAAAGAAAGAGGCATACAGTATCAGACAAATAATATTTAATATTCAAAAGTAACAGTATTGTGTATTTATATAAATATGAATATAGGAAAATATAAAACATACACCTCAATATAGAATTTGCTCAAATCGGTGTTTCCATTATCTTGTATTTGATACAAAAGCACAACATAATGCATTGTGTGAATGTTTATGAACCCACAACATTGTTTTTTGTGCTGACCTTTTAATTTAATTTAATTTAATTACATTTTATTTTGATATTTTATTTATCTTTCAGGAGAAAGATTACAAGTGTTTGTTTGCATGAATAAACCCATTTTTTCTGAAAAGCAGACTAGTATGAAGATGTGACACATTTGACACTTTTTGCACAGAATGAACTGGAGGCTTCTCTTCATTTGGAGTTTCATGAAAAGCCTACTGTATCCTTTCAGAAATGGTTGCATCTTTTTAGAACTTTGGTGGCTGTGATGGCACAATCCGGTGTTCAAATAGATTTGTCTCAAATTTAATTATTTACAAAGCCCTATGAAATGGCGGAATTTCTTAATAAAAGGAAGGTGTAGCTTGCACAGGGAACTACAACTTGTGCAAAAATTCTTTGATTAAACTTTAACTCCATTTTTAAATTTTACAGTTAGGAAAATGAAAACTAAACAGACTTTACTTACTGAAAAATGTGAAGCATCATCCCAAAGATTCTCTTGTTGACTTTAATGGAGCCACAGTTTCACCTCTGGAGTCCTGGTGGTGGTATATTGTCTTTTTCAACAAAAGATAAAAAAAAAATCAAACATCTAATGATTTCATTAGGTGCAAAATAAGCACTCAGATACAGTATGAGTATACCAGCGGTTCTCAACCCGTGGCCCATGGGCCACATGCTGCCCAGTTAGCACACAGCTGCGGTCCAGGCTCCAGGCTAGCCTGCCACATGGTCAGCTCTGCGATCCCAGCTTCCCTGCTGCATGGCGGGCTCCTGGCTACCGGCTACCGCCAGTCTTGCACAGCAGAGCTCGGGGTCCTGGTGGGCTCTGGAGTCAGGGTCCTGGCTGCCCCCTGGCAGAGCTCGGGGTCCAAGCATTGGGCTGCCCTGCCACCTGGCGGACTTCGGGCTGCTTGCTCCCAGATGGACTGCTGGCTCCCCTGCCACATGGCAGGGCTTGGGGTCTGGGCAGCCGGCTGCCGCTTGGCCACACCCAGCAGGGCTTGGGGTCCGGGCAGCTGGCAGAGCTTGGGGTCTTGGAAGCCAGCTGTCCCCCATTGGGCTCTGGGGTCCTGGCTGCCCTCCTGGTGGGCCCTGGGTTCCTGCTTGTCCCCTCCCCTCTGGTGGGGCTTGGGCTCATGGCAGTTGGCTACTGCCTGGCACCCCGCAACAGGCTGCAGGGGTTTGAGGTCCCTGGCCCCTGCCCAGCCCTCTGTTCCTGGCCCAGTCTGTGGAGGGTTCTCTGGGTGGAGGGCGCTGAGCATAGGGGTTAGGTGGGGGGCACAGTGGTTCTCAGCTAACACTTCGTTGATAATGATAAATAGATTGAGAACCACTGATCTACAGACATAAAGCATAACAGGAGAACATTCTATAAATATATTAGAAGCAAGAGACAGGCCAAAGACAGGATAGGTCTGTTACTCAGTGAGGCGGGGGGATGACCATTACAGAAAATGTGGAAATGGCAACAGTGCTAAATCACTTTTTTGTTTCAGTTTTCACAAAAAAGTTTAGTAGCAATTGGATTTCTAACATAGTTAGGCCCCTACCAAATTCATGGTCCATTTTTGTAAATTTCATGGACATAACTTTTTAAAAATCTTGAATTTCAGATATTTAAATGTTAAATTTCACAGTGTTTTAACAAAACATGGATACCTTGGGCGCTGCCTTCAGAGCTGGGTGGCTGGAGAGCAGTGGCTGCTGGACAGGTGCCCAGCTCTGAAGGCAGCACTGCCACCAGCAGCAGCACAGAAGTAAGGATGGCAATACCGTGCCCCCCTCCCACAATAACCTTGTGACCCCTTTTGGGTTAGGATCCTCAATTTCAGAAAACACTGTGTACTTTTACCCTATATAAAAGACCAGATTTCACGGGAGAAATCAGATTTCATGGTCCATGACGCAGTTTTCATGACCATGAATTTAGTAGGACCTTAAACATAATGAATGCCAGTGAAAATGAGGTAGGATCAGAGGCTAAAATAGGGAAAGAACAAGTTAAAAATTACTTAGACGAGTTAGATGTCTTCAAGTCACCAGGGCCTGATTAAATACATCCTAGAACTCTCAAGGAGCTGGCTGAGGAGATATCTGAGCCATTAGCGATTATCTTTGAAAACTTATAGAAGATTCCATGTCAGGGAGAGATTCCAGCTGGAAGGGCATATCGAGTGGGGTCCCACAGGGATCAGTTCTGGGTCTGGTTCTGTTCAATATCTTCATCAATGATTTTGATAATGGCATAGAGAGTACACTTAGAAAGTCTGCTGATGATACCAAGCTGGGAGGGGTTGCAACTGCTTTGGAGGATAGGATTAAAATTCAAATTGATCTGGACAAACTGGAGAAATGATCTGAAGTCAGTAGGATGAAATTCAATAAGGACAAATGCAAAGTACTCCAGTTAGGAAGGAACAATCAGCTGCACACCTACAAAATGGGAAATAGCTGCCTAAGAAGGAGTTACTGAAGAATCTGGGAGTCAACAGTTTAACACTGTTGCAAAAAAAGCAAACATCATTCTGGGATGTATTAGCAGGAGTGTTGTAAGCAAGACCCGAGAAGTAATATTTCCGCTTTACTCTGTGCTGATTAGGCCTCAACTGGAGTACTGTGTCCAGTTCTGGGCGCTACATTTCAGGAAAGATGTGGACAAATTGGAGAGAGTCCAGAGAAGAGCAACAAAAATTATTAAAGGTCTAGAAAGCATGTCCTATGAGTGAAGAAAAATTGGGTTTGTTTAGTCTGGAGAAGAGAAGACTGAGAGGGGCCATGAAAACAATTTTGCAAGTACATAAAAAGCTTTTACAAGGAGGAGGAAGTTACACTGTTCTCATTAATCTCTGAGGAAGCAACGGGCTTAAATTGCAACAAGGGCAATTTAGTCTGGACATTAGGAATACAAGTTCAGTATTGTCTACCCTAAACATTCAAATACTGTGAGTCAGAACTCACAAAAGAATGTTTTTTGAATAGTGATTTAAAAAAAAAAAGGATTATTTTTTAATTTCCCTTCTGGTTTTTAGGGTTCATATTTGCATATGTTACCCCCCCCTCAAACAGGAGGGCTAAACACATTTTCTATATGAATGCTGAGATTCTCCAATTAGCAGGAAGTCAGAGTAACTATCACAAAGTCTTTTTAGGCTTTATAATCTATAAATCTACAATATATAAATCATATGAATCCAGGAACTGGGGAATTAAAAAACAACAACCAAATATCACAGTATTTGTGATAAACAAGAGAAGGTAAAACTGAATACACCTCTCCACCCCACCATTGCTGGGCTGATCCTGTATAGGCCTCCCTCATGTCAAATGCAATTAACATGAGTGTAGGAAGGATGGAGAGGGAGCATAGCTTCAGGCACCATTCTTAACATACGCTAAAAGTTTCCTTCTCTCTGTTGTGTTTCCTCCTAAGGTTTTGAGGGAAACATCCACACTGAGGTGATAAAGAAAAGGGCCCTCTCCATACCAGCTAACTTTATCCATTCCCCCTGGAACATGGAGCAAAGTCGTTACAGGTCACCAGGGAAGATGGGAGGAGACTGTTAGTGCTTGAAGCACCTGGAGATGATGTGTTGTCATTTCTTCCATTCACGTGGGGTTGTGGCTTTGACTAGTGACTGTGTGGTGTAGCTGCTATTATGTTAGGGTGTCAGGTGTGATCAAGTGAGTTCAAAAGGTACTCTTCTTATACTGGGCTTTGAATGCTGATCAGAAGAGAGAGCTACCTGCTGCAGCTGGGGTAGGCTCTGATCTGATTTGCTGTTAGAGGGATAAAATAAACCAAAGGATGTTTTTGTGTATTAATGTTCAGAACAACACAGTTACTATACCTGTGCTTCTGTTGCTGGGCTTTCAACTGCCTTTTTCTTCTCTTGCAGGGTGTCCAGAGTTGTGGCAGCTCTTAGAGGGGCAGTGCTTTCCAGCCAGAAATATGAGTACCTTTCCCCACATTCTTCTCTCTTATTACTCTCAAGTTTTTTGTTGGTTACTTTACTCTTTTGAAACATTTTGTGTTTGTTTGTTTTGTAACAGAAGAAGATAGTCCACAAATCTGTTGATGTTTCATTTGTTTTCATATTTCCCGTTTGTTACTGTTTATAGTTATCATGTGACTTTTATTTCTGTGCCCTGTGTGTTTGTCCCAGGGTTTCAATACCCTCCTACTGAGGACTGCGATCTGGGTCCCAGCACTGAAGGATGAATTTAGCTTCAAGGTAGGATTTACTGGCTATTTTTTGAAAGATCAGATGAAAAGGATAATAGAATTGTGAATGATGATGAAGAGGCATTATTCTCAGCAGGGCTTTAAGCCCAGCATGCTTGAAGACTGTAGTTTCAAAATTCTGCTCCAAGGAAGAGAATCCTCATGTGCAGCAGGACCCAGATGACTCCCAGGTCAGCAGGGGTGGCACATTGCCCCCATTCCACTTTTGCTGCTCAACTTTTTCAAGTGAGGAGACCTATTACACTCTCTAATCCTCAAGTTCCCACTCTTGGGGAGGGGATTTCTGAGTTATTCAAAGGGAATAACTTCCCTGAAATGCCAACTCTTCACCTCCCATGTGGCTGATACTTGGCATTTCCCACTTCCTCCCATAACAGTAAGAAGCTCTAAAGGGAGGGAGTGGGTATTAGTCAGTGCCAGCTGGGCAGATAGACCGATTCATGAGGAGACTCCCTGCCAAGTACAAGAAAGCCCACTTTTGCCATTTCCAAAGAGGAGGCATGTGGGGTGGTGCAAAGCAAGAATAGGTTAGAGAAGGGGAAATAGGCTATCACTGGGGGGCTATAGTTTGCTATCCCCCTCTGTCATAACTATAAAGAGAAGGGTAACAGCTCTCCTGTGTACAGTACTATAAAATCCCTCCTGGCCAGAGACTTCAAAATCCTTTTACCTGTAAAGGGTTAAGAAGCTCAGGTAACCTGGCTGACACCTGACCCAAAGGACCAATAAGGAGACAAGATACTTTCAAATCTTGGTGGGGGGAAGGCTTTTGTTTGTGCTCTTTGTTTTGGGGGTTGTTCGCTCTTGGGACTGAGAGGGACCAGACATACATCCAGGTTCTCCACATCTGTCTGAACAAGTCTCTCGTATTTCAAACTTGTAAGTAAACAGCCAGGCAAGGCGTGTTAGTTTACCTTTGTTTTCTCAACTTGTAAATGTACCTTTTACTAGGGTATTTACCTCTGTTTGCTGTAACTTTGAACCTAAGGCTAGAGGGGGGTGCTCTGGGCTCTTTAAGTTTGATTACCCTGTAAAGTTATTGTCCATCCTGATTTTACAGAGATGATTTTTGCCTTTTCTTTAATTAAAAGCCTTCTTTTTAAGAACCTGATTGATTTTCCTTGTTTTTAGATCCAAGGGGTTTGGATCTGTATTCACCAGGGAATTGGTGAAGAGTCTCTCAAGGCTACCCAGGGAAGGGAATTAGCATCGAGAGTGGTGGCAGCGGACCAGATCTAAGCTGGTAGTTAAGCTTAAAAGTTTCATGCAGGCCCCCACATTTGTACCCTAAAGTTCAAAGTGGGGAAGCAGCCTTGACACCCTGTGTGTAAGATCATTGAACGGAAATCGGAAATCCTCCCATTAAAGTCCTATGAAGTGGATTAGTATTATTGGGAGGGGACTGAAATTGAAAACAGGATCTATGGTATAATCACAGTAATTTTACTTTTATAAAGCACTTTTTATTTTGCAGTATCTTGGCCCGGTTAGCATCTTGCACAGCATCTTGATTAAGATTTGTTCAGTTTACCAATGCCTTAATTCTGCTTTTCTGTACCATGGCCAGGGAACAAAAATGAAAGAAAAGTGAAACCATAGATCAGTCTTTCAGCTATGGTACCTGGATAAACACCAGGAAAATGAAGGAGTGGAAGTGGTTTTTCTTGTATGTGCTAGTTAAATTGATTTATATCTGTCTGGCACTGAAACTCTGTTTTAAAACTAATGATTGTGGCTTCACGTAGAATAGTTGATATTCCTATCCACATCCTAAGGGCCTCCTTCAGTCCTTAGCAAATACATATAAAAATGAACCCAGGAGCTAGCAGCCTCCACTGAGGTGTTGGATCAATGACATCTTCTTCGTCCATCCAATTCTTTTTCTTTAAAAAAAAATGCTCGAGGGCAAGCTGTTCTTCCCCTTTTTTCTTTTGAATGTTGCTGATGTACCAGGTTCTTCCCAAGCTCCAATAACAGGCCCTAAAATATAACTAGCTGGGCTTGGCTGCCAATCTATAATGTTCCTGGCCATGATTAATCTGATAAATAATAAATATATCAATCTAGTCTTTTAGACAAGGACAAATTCTTACCAGCGGGGAGGCACGAGGCCTCTTTTACAGCTGCCTGTAGTGCTGGAATTAATTATTTAATGCTTAATTCTTCAGGAAATGAGAAAGTTTTGATTAATGTTGTCCAGTGTCATTTCTTGCTTGTTTGATATGTGTCAGATAATTTTTCCTCAGCAGTTGCTCTGAAGAAGCCAGAGGCTACTGTCACTGGGATCAGACACTGAATTTCTAGAGATTAATTGAAGTGAAAATTTAGAGAAATGTTCCATAAGTGCCTGCCCAATATAACCTTTCACAGGCTAAATTTAGCTTCTTTTGGTAATGTTAACCTCCCATTGCCCTGGTGTAAAACATTTATTTTTAATACTCTGAGAAACTGTGTTTTGTTTCTATTTTTTTATTATTATTATTTTTAAACTTGTACTTATGTCAGCATGATTAAAATGTTTAGGGCCTGATTCTCCTCTCACTTACACTGATTTAACTCCTTGACTTCAGTGGAGTTACTTGTAATTTGTATTGGTTTAAGTCAGAGGGGAATCATGCAGTTAGATGGTAATAGAGAAGGGGCTGATCCAGGACACTAGTCAGTGTACACTTAAACTTTGGAGAAATTAGAATCAGTATTCATTGCCTGAACCAATATGTGCCAATCAAACCTCTCTCTTTAATGGATGGACCCTAAATATCAAGGCTCTTTTTCTACTCTCATTTGCACCAGCTAATAACTCAACTAATCTCAGCAGCATTACTCCACACTTACATTAGTGTGATTTAGAGAATCTGTCCCTTTATATGGATAACTCAGAACTTTATGAACATTTGGGTTCAGGTTTTGATTTCAATTAGAGTTAGGCACCTAGGTGCTTTTGAAAATCCCATTGGGCACCTATCTCCATCTTTGTACACATAAATACTTGTAAAACTCTGGGCCTTGACTATCAGATAAGCGGATCCATGTTGATTCTAATTGTGGTAATACCATAATGTAAAATAAAGCAAGTGGCAACAGGAAATCAGATGTTTTCTTCCTTTTTTAAAAATTTGTGAGTGAATTTACTACTCATGAAAGTGAGGAACTAGAACCAGCTTTTCCGTACTCTGGCTCTGTACATGCTCTTTTTCCTCTCCCTAGCCAAATCTCCCAATACATTTCAATCTGGAGCTGAAGCACTCTGGTACTCTATTCATGGTCCTCAGTTGAGCACAGATTATCAATCAAGCCAGATTGTGTGATAATGTTGTCATGTGCACAACAGATACTAAAATGAGACCATAATATAAAATTTTACTTGAGACACAATCAGAATATGTGACCAGGTACTTATACAGAGATGACATTTCTCTCTGCATTATCTCACTCTCAAGAACTCCCCCTCACCCCACAGTTTGGCACCTTCTCAGTCTTTATTTCCATTTTTACCATTTTTTTCACCCAAATGATGAGAAACCTCACTCAATATCCATTTATCTCACAGAGTTTGATTTTAACATCTGTGAATTCCAGTTCACATTTAATTCCTTTATAAAGACCAGAAGCTTATGACACAGTCTGACATATTTTCCTATTGGAAGAGTGTATGTGCGTGTGTGCATACACACATGCATGTATATATTTGTATGAAATATGTAATTGTGATACAAAGGTTTCATTGTATAAGTTTGACCTGGTTGTATTATGCCACAGGTGAGTTATGTGGATCAACACAAACAAATAGTGATAAAATATTTACACTACACCACCGTATATTTTGTATATACTTTATTTATTACAGAAATAAGATTTTTGGAGTGTTTTAGAGTGCTCTCAAATAATATTGGGACTGCTCCACCTAACCCCTCACTTGTAAATCCAGGGTACTTCGTTATCCTGAGTAAAACTGTGTAGATCTTAGAGGGAGAGAAAAATTAATACACGTAAAATACCTCCAGAAATCACCTAGAAGAGCTTTTCTAGACATAAAAATGTAACAATTTAAAAATTTGTTAACCCAGGCCCTTCCATGGCTAGCAGCTGTGTGTGTGTGTGTGTGTGTGTCCTATTAGAAAAAAAGGGGAGGAGAGTGCCTCCCTTTTCCAATAGTATAAAGCGCCCATTCCTAGCCCTGCAGGGCTACAAGATTAAAGTTGAGACATTTTTATGTCTACAAAAGCTGTTACTGCCCCAGGTCTGAATTTTGCCTGTCCTAACCCTCAAGCAGAGGTAGTTTTTTTTCAAGGAAATTCCACATTTACAAGTAAAAAGAAATATTTATTTTTATATTGATTTTGTTTAAATGGCAGTAGTTTGAAGCTGGTCAGGAGTTGGGAATGTTAGAATAAATCCCAGGGAGATTGATTAGCAGGCAGGCGACGTGGTTATAAGCATGTGATTAATTTCACAGGGATTTGAAAAATACATTTATCACATAGCTCCCCAGTTTATTTCAAGAATATCACACACACAAATATATAGGCTTGTAAGAATTCAATTTTTATATTTTTAGAATTTTGATGGATAATATTGCTGTTTATTTTAAAGCATTTTTTTATTTTTATCAATTTTAATTTTTACTATTCTGGGAAATTATAGGGGGGGAGTCAGACAATAATTATTTAATGAGTGGAAACATTGAGATTCAAAAAGTTAAAGCTTTATAACTTTTAAAATACAAGTGTCAACATCACATCAAAATATACCAACAAATAAATCCTTAAATCAAACTCTAATAAATTCTAAAGCAGCATTTTTCTTACTTTGCCTATCTGTAAATTTTGATTGTGATGGACAGAAATATTTTACCTTGGTTTGTGTGTGTATGTTGAAATTGACATTCACCAACTTTTAACAAAAAATCTCTACTCCTTCCAAGCGTCTCTCTCTCTCTCTCATTCTGTGTGTGTGTGTGTATATATATACACACATTAATGACATACATACATACAAACTTGCATATGAAATACTCCACACAGCTATTTAAAATTCATGTCACAAGACATAAGTGATTTCTATTATGTGAATTCATTTTATAATTAGATATAATAAAAGCCATTTAGAAATAAACCTAAACATCTACCAACAACAGGAAATAAACCATTACACACATACCTTTTTGCATTTATTTGACTTTTTTAATCTTTATGAGATCTGAGCTTTTGGTTTCATTTTTTTCTGCAAACAGAAATTTTGCTTTTGTGGATGAAAAAAATAACTACACAGCATAAACTTTGAATAAATCTTGGGCCACTAACCATAACTCAGCTTAGGTAAGATAAATACACAGCACAAGAAAAAGGTTTTGCAATCGGTGAATGCTACTTCAAAAGTTGAATTTGTTTAGGGAATTTGTATTTTCTGCTCCTTTCTTCAGGAACCTATTTGCATTTTAAATAATTAAAACATTAAAACTGAAAAATTTATAAATGAGAGCTGCTAAGAGAATCCTGCTTGGCAGACAATAGAAAAGAAATTATTACCCTGCTAGGTTTGCTTTAATGTCATATCTGTCACTCTCCCCAAGGTAGGTTCATTACCATACCAAGTGCACCCCCTGCCAATCCCCCCTACACACACACACACACACACACACACACACACACACACACACTCTTTCTCTTCCACTCCCTGCTACTTAAGGACTCTAGATCTCTGGGGGGCTTTGATCTCATTGTACACACTAACCCAAACAGAACCTCTGCTGTTCTCAATAATTTTTTTTTTTTTTTTTTAAGGGAGTGTGTGTGTGTGTAGGGGGGTGAATTCATGTGAAGAGTGACAGAACGCTTTGTCCAGCGCAGCTTTGGCTGGTTGTAACAAGCGTCAGGACATTAGATGCAACAAAAGCTGGATTGGCAGTATCATCAATCACAGGCCTGACAGTCGACTTCAGTTTGTTTGTTCCACTCTGCATAATAAGTGATTGGATCGGGTTTAATTAGATATTGGGTAATCAATCATTGCCAACAAGGCAACTCAGCTTGGGATCGAGATGTTGCAAAGGGGTGAAAAAAGCAAATCTCATGTATGGTGCATAAATACTCATACGTATAAGCACACAAGGTAAAGCTTCTGAGGAAGGGTATAAAGATGTCTGAAAGATGGCACATAATAGAATAATTCACATATGTACTACTTGTAACTAGACAGCTGCAGTTTGACATTTTATTTTCACTGCATAATTACTTTTCAATATGAAATAATATACAGACCTGAGGGAGAAAGACAAAGCAATTAAATTATGCATAAACACCTTCTCTTCTGCCCCCCCCCCTTCTCCCCACCACCACACACAAAAAGAGAGCAGGAGTTATCATTCTAATGGCTACTTAAGGAAAAAGACCTAAACCCTCATTCTTGCCCTCTGATGTGATGGTGGGTTCTGCTGCATGTCTTGTCAAATCAGCTACTTTGGTTGAGATCACAGGGAATGTTTTTTAACCATACTTTGCAATGAGTATCTACAGATTATGTCCTTGAGAATGAAGTGGAAGGTGGGAGAGATTACACAACAGAACTAATCCTGATAATTTGTTTTAAATGGTTACAGGAATTTTAAGATTTTTTTCATAATTCAAAGAGCTCAAAGGGGAAATGGGCTTCAATTTTTCTTTTAAATATATAACAGTCGTGTAAAATGAAACCCAATTAGATGTACCCTCTCATTCACAGGGATGCCATATTATCATAAATCAAGGGTTAATATTATGGACTGAGGTAGTGTCCACTATAGTTAAGGCTAACCATAAATATAAGTTAAATTAGCCTTAATTTGGCCCCTCTGTGCATGTGCATTGTGATACAGTCTTTAATAACATGATCACATACTATTTTTGCAGTCAGTGCACAGAATGCACAGCTAACCTCAATCCCGGCATTGCCTAATGTTGACTTTGCAAGCTTAATGTTCTTATAATGTAGCTTTTGTATGTGATTTTGCTAGGTTTAAAAAAAAAAACATACAACCAAATTCCATCACATGGGCTCATATTGACACACATGCGTTGTCTGCAGGATTAGAACTCTTAGATCTACCACACAGATTTCTGCCACTGGAGCTAGTGGAATAATTTATAGCAGGGGTAGGTTATCATTCTTTATGTGGACCAGACATGGAGGGGAATGGAGCACTTATGCCAGTGTGGTTTCAGAGACCTTTGCTAACAGTAGAGAAATGGTGAGTCTCAGGAATCTTGAGTTCCATTCCAAGCTCTGGAGGAGAGTGTGCTCTAATGGACACAAACTCTTCTGCGCATTCCACACAAACTTAACCCATTTCTTCCCCATCCTCTCCAATGTATCTCTTCCTGCCCCAGTCCTGCCTCTTCTCCACCCAGGCCCTTTGTCTCAGTTCCATTCACCTCAATTAGCTAGTCACAATCTACACTCATAGGGATTCTCAGCCCAATTCCACTATCCTTGCCCAGGAAGTCCTCTGGACTCCCCATCTAGGGTGACCAGACAGCAAACGTGAAAAATTGGGACAGGGGTGTGGGGTAATAGGAGCCTATATAAGAAAAAGACCCAAAAATCGGGACTGTCCCTATAAAATCGGGACATCTGGTCACGCTATCCCCATC
This sequence comes from Trachemys scripta elegans, assembly GCF_013100865.1. Classification (NCBI taxonomy): domain Eukaryota; kingdom Metazoa; phylum Chordata; order Testudines; family Emydidae; genus Trachemys; species Trachemys scripta. Next base: position 118,312,949 of record NC_048299.1, on the reverse strand, counting down.
TCCCAGTCCCAGTTTCCCCCCCACTTCCAGTCACAGTCTTCTGGCCCAGTAGCCCCCCTTCTGCTCCTTTCCTTTCCCAATCTGTCTCTTCTTCACCACTCCAGTTCCACCCTGTCCCTCTGGCTCTCAGACCCACTTTCCCTCCTCAGGCTCCTCTTCCAATCCTAGTGTAACCACCCCCCACCTCACCCCAGCTCTTTGTCCCAGTCTCTTTGCCTGGCCAATACAAGTTCTCCCTCACACCTTGTCTCCTCATTAGAGCTGTATCCCCTCACCCCCTCTTTCTCGTACCCCACTGGTTCCCAGTCCCCTTGCTCAGCCAGTCCAGTCCCCCTTCCCAGCTCTCTGTCAGAGTTTCCTTGCATAGCCAGTCCCAATATCCCCCACATCCCAAATTCCAATTCCAGTTTATTTCTCTCTCCGATCTACTCCCCATGCCACTCCTCATCAGATCTGGCTTTTCTACTTTCTGTATTTGAATCAAGCAACTTCCTTACGCTGATTGTGCTTAAGCAAGGGGGACCTTGAGAGCACAGAGGAGACAGGGTCCCTGCTCTCAGTTCTGGTGCCCAGCACATCCGGGTCCTTCGCAGCCCAGAGCTGCAATTCCAGGGAAAATCCTGCTCATCTGTAGGCTGAAAATGCTCTTTGCAGAAAGAATCTTTGGGGAATTTAGCTGTGATGGTCTAGCAAGTCTCTAACTATAATTTTTTCAAAGGCTTATAGCTTGGCCATATTTGGACAGCTTTCACAGTGATAGTAAAGGGCACTTCATTGGCACAATGGTCACCTCCTGGTAAAGTTCAAGGCTCTGATTCAAAGCATAGGGCTGTTAGAGCTTTTCTAAGAAAAGGTTGCCAGAACTATTTAACATGGACAAAACAACTTGTTTTTCTCTAACTCATTCTCAGAAATGGCTAAACCACTTTGGCTGAAATTCCCTCCCCTCCCCCACCCCAAAAAATAAAACAAAAATCAGTTTGAGGCCGACACACAGCTTGGAAACAGGGTCTTGTAATGGAAATAATAACAACACAATCATTAAGGCAGCCAGGCAATGTAGGTTTATCTCTTGGTAAGCACACATGCTTGAGTAATTGGAATAAATACTATTTATAGATATGTGCAAGATAAACTATTTGTCTCTGGTTTTTATACAGAAAAAATGTTTTCTAGACACACATTCAATGAATGCTGAATATCTGGCATGTATAAGCTTTATGTCTGGGATTTTCAAATGAGTTTAAGGGAGTTAGGCACTCAAATTCCATTAGTATTTAGTGGCAGTTGGGCTCCTGACTCTCCTGGGCTGAGTTGAAAATCCCAGTCATAAAGTTCATAAGTGCCAGATATTAAGCATTCATTGAACATGGGTAGAACAAATGATTGCAGAAGCACAATGCCAATTCATATTCTGAACTAGATAGAATATATTTTTGGCATGTTTTGGGGCTTTTCTCTTTCTCGTGTGTAATTAATTGATCCAGTATACTGACATGAAATGGTTCTTGAGATGGTTGGTAGTGTCAGCCTGTGGAAGCTAATTGCACAAATGAGGCCCAAGTGTAGCATTTTGCTGAGACTTTTATTTTCATGTTTATTTTTAGCAACTCTGGGAAATGAGTGTCTCATGAACTGATATATATGGTAATCAAAACAAATTCACATAAAGCCAATGAGGATTTTAATTTCATTTGACTGCCTTAGAGAATGATAAAATCTTTATGGTATTAACATTCCAAGATGTCTATCTTCTTGTTATTTTTCTGTACTATAACATAAAATTAAAGACCAATATATATTGCATTTAAAAATGTGTCAAGAAAATAGCAAGGATACTCAGTGAAACATTAAAAATTAGGAAATATAAAAAGACAGAATGCATAAACATAGCCCAGGCTGCTTGTAATTAAACATTGGATTTAGGGCCAGATTTGGACCAGAAGTACTCCAGTGTAAATCAAACGTAGCCAGAAGGAAGTCAAAGAAATCAGTGGAGTTACACCAAGGTCAAAGAATCAACCCCATAATCTATGATCAGAGACCTAAATACATTACAATACTACATGGTTCAGTGTAACTTTATTTATTGACAGATTTATCATATGATCATCTCTGTGATCTACAAAATAGTTTACATTTAATTATTTTGTTCACTGCATGTGTAGTGCAGATTGTCTGCTGCATTCAGTTTATGCTGGATGCAGCAGAGGGGAGTAGGGCATAGGTGCTGGAACTAGGGGTGCTGGCGGTGATACCACACCCCCTGGCTTGAAGTACTTTCCATCATATTCAAGGTTTACAGCAGGGGTCGGCAACGTTCGGCCCGCGGCCCGCGCGCCCCCATTGGCCGCTTCTCGCCACCCCCATTGGCCCGGGACGGTGAACTGCGGCCAGTGGGGGCCGCGATCGGCCGAACCTGCCGTGTCAGCAGGTAAATAAAACTGGCCCGGCTTGCCAGGGTGCTTATCCTGGTGAGCCGCGTGCCGAACGTTGCCAACCCCTGGTTTACAGTTTGGTTCAATGGCTCTCAACAATCCCACTATACAAATTGTTCCAGCACCCCTGGAGCAGGGGTCTGAGGGAACCAGCTATAGTCCATTCATTTTCTGTCCTGGCTCAAACCTCAGTACAGTTTAGGTAAGCCTGGAAGCTACTCTAAACTATGCCAGCTGGCTATGGTCCTGTAGACACTTTATGCCCACTGGAAATTGCCAGAACACCATGACAAGGAGGACTATAAGCAACAGGGAGTATTTACTTTGAAAACTTTTAGTGTCAGTGGCCTTCATTCACCAGTTCTCATCCAGTTACCATGATTACTGGAATTCAGTTCATATATTCATAGAGTTTAAGGCCAGAAGGGATCTTTAGATCATCTAGTCTGACCTCCTATATATCACAGGCCACTACATTTCACCATTACCCCTATATTGAGCCCATTAATGTGTTTGTCTAAGGCATATCTTCAAGGAAGGCATCCAGTTTTGATTTGAAAACTTCAAGATATGGAGAATTCAACACTTCCCTTGGTAATTTGTTCCAATGGTTAATTACTTCACTGATAAAAATGTGTGCCTCGTTTCTAATTTGAATTTGTCTGTCTTCAGCTTCCAACTGAAGTCAAAGAGTGACAAAAATACCTCAAATACACCTGAGCTCCTCCTCAGTATCCAGTGTACTCTAAGGTCTGTGGCCTAGGTCTAGATTTTAAATCCAGAGGGACATATTATATTAATCTGATCTGACCTCCTGTATAACACAAGCCATATACCAGAATCGTGTCCATAATTTCTGCCTACAGAGCTAGTAGTGCTTTTGAATAAAATGTAATGAAGGGTAGTTAACTAATTGCACATAAATGTGCACAGCACACATCTGTAGCTGCACAGGTTATTACACATTAATGGAGTTGTTTACATTATATCTGTGAAGACACCTTTTTAAACATAAGAAACTTGTTTTCAAGTTATCTAAAGATTTTGGAAAGTTATCAATGACTGAAAACAGGAGGTACAATGGAAACTGTTTCACAACCTTAACACTAGCACCCACTATAATATGCAATAAAAAGTCCTATCTGTGCATATCTAAATATGTGTTGTGCATAAAATATTCAGCCTATTATTATTACTAGAGTTGTGAAGGAAAAGGTAATCCTGTTTTGTGGAGGATTTCAATATTTTGAAATTTCATTTAATCCCAGTTAGGAAAAAAACAATTGTTTTGAAATTCTTCACGAAAGGGAATGGAGCCATGGCTCCAGGCCAGTCTGTGTGTGGGGCTGCCCAAAACCTGGGGACACTGGAAGCCCTGGAAGTCCCGCTTGAAAGCTTGGCATCTGGCACTCTCAGGAATTCCATGCTCCTGCCTGGCAATCTGATAGGGAGCCAGGAGCCTGGAAACCCTGGGAACACAGCTCTATGGCAGATCAGTAGATGAGCTGTGGATGAGCCTATGAGCTTGGGAGCTGGAGGTCCCAGTGCTTCCAGGCTCTTAGCTCCCTGTTAGCCCAGCAGGAAGACTGCTGAAGAGCTGGATGGGGGAGTGGCCTGTAAACCAGGCAAAATTCCACCAGAGTCTGGGTTCTGTCACAACTTTGTTGCAATTGAACTGTCTCCATGAAACACTTTTATTTCAACCAACTGGTATTTTCTCACAGAAAAAAGTTCCGTTGGAGCAATTCCAACCATCTCTAATTACTACTATTACCACAACTAATACTATATTTAGTACCCACAGACTCAAATCAGGTTCAGGGCTCCATTGTGCTGGGCCCTATACCAACAGTGATGGACACACTACTACTTTTTTACCAGGTACTAGCATTTTTATTTTTGAAATAATACTTTCAAATTATTATAATTTGGGGGGGGGAGGGATAGCTCAGTGGTTTGAGCATTGGCCTGCTAAACCCAGGGTTGTGAGTTCAATCCTTGAGGGGGCCACTTGGGGATCTGGGGCAAAATCAGTACTTGGTCCTGCTAAGGAAGGCAGGGGGCTGGACTCAATGACCTTTCAAGGTCCCTTCCAGTTCTAGGAGATGGGATATCTCCATTCTTTCTTTCTTTCTTTCTTTCTTTCTTTCTTTCTTTCTTTCTTTCACTAGCCCTGCCAGTTCCTATTGCTTCTCAGATGCAAATAGTCATCCAGGAGGTGAAAGGAGCTCTAGTTTGTACCCCCTCTCTAATGAGTCCTCAGCTCCATGAAGTGTCCAAATAATGGGTACACTCTCCTAGCCCCAAACTCAGAAATAGCACCAGATCTGATACATTTACTGGCAATACCCTCTTCCAGGGGAAGAACGTACATGCACGGTCCTCTTCAAGAGGATGATGTCTTCATATTAGTGACAAAGACAGAAAGTGAAACTCATCATCAAAAGACCGGAGAATCTAGCAAAGTATTGTTAGGTACACAGCATAAAAAATAGAGAAAAAGTATTTGTGCTGACGTCTTTCAGTTATAGTAACTTTGTTGCTTGTAATTTAACGATAGCATGTAAACAATTTTGAGACAGAAATATAATTTGCAATTTGACAGTGTCCATCAAGATGATTTAGAAGGAAAGAAACAAAAACAAAAGAGGTAATCAAACAATAACTTTTTCTGTGAATCCATTTCAGTCTCCTGTGGTGATAACTTTTTTGAATTCTGCACTTCTTTCCAAATATGTGTTAAATACATCTCATAGTGAACTACGGGCTTCTTGACATCTTTAATTACATTTTCCCCATTTACATTTATACATTTCATGTCTGACTGTGTGTGAACCTGAAATAAATAACCTAAGCTGATAGTATGTACACTTTCACCAAATTCCCACTGTGACGGGTTCGGTTACAGAGACCCCTTTGAAACTGTCACCTGATGTTCTGAAATTACCTCTGAGCCTGTCTTCCATGCAAACTTGGGAGTCCAGAACCCTGTCTTGTTGAGCCAGACATGCTAGCCTGCTGCAACACAGACTCAGGGTCTGGGCCATGCTCCCAAAGCTGCAGACTTTAACCAAAAACAGCTCAGCAAGTTACCTCACCAGCACCCAGACACCCAGTTACCAATGGGATCCAAACTCCAAATAAATCTGTTTTACTCTGTGTAAAGCTTATACAGGGTAAACTTATAAATTGTCCGCCCTCTATAACACTGATAGAGAGATATGCACATCTGTTTGCTCCCCCAGGTATTAATCACTTACTCTGGGTTCATTAATAAGCAAAAGTGGTTTTATTAAGTATAAAAAGTAGGATCTAAGTGGTTTCAAATAATAACAGACAGAACAAAGTAAGTAACCAAGCAGAATAAAGCAAAAACATGCAAGTCTAAGCCTAATACATTAAGAAACTGATTACAGATAATATCTCCCCCTCAGAGATGTTCCAATAAGCTTTTTTCACAGAATAGACTCCTTCCTAGTCTGGGCCTGATCCCCCCAGTACAGTCCTTGTTAGTTCCAGCAGCAATTTCAGATGGTAACTTGGGGTTTTCTCATGACTGCACCTTTTGTCCTGCTCCACTCCCTTTTATAGCTTTGGCACAAGGTGGGAATCTTTTGTCTCTCTGGGTCTGCACTCCTCCTTCTAAATGGAAGACTACCAGATTTAAGATGGATTTCAGTATCAGGTGACATGATCACATGTCTTCCTAGAATATCAGGGTTGGAAGGGACCTCAGGAGGTCATCTAGTCCAACCCCCTGCTCAAACAGGACCAATCCCCAGACAGATTTTTGTCCCAGATTCCTAAATGGCCCCCTCAAGGTTTGAACACACAACCCTGGGTTTAGCAGGCCAATGCTCAAACCACTAAACTATCCCTCCTTCCTGTGAGACCCCACCCTCCATTCTTCCTGGGCTAGCCCACAGGTACACAGAAAGGTTTGCAAGTAAACAGAACCATTTACGGTTCATTGATTCTAAAGCACTCTTAATGGCTTCCACTTAATATGTTTACACCAGTAATACAAGTTTATATTTTATTCTCCTAACTTCAGACATAGAAATAATAAATGCAAAGAAATAGGATGAACACACTCAGTAGATTATAAGCTTTCTAATTATACCTTACAAGAGACCTTTTGCATAAAGCATATTCCAGTTACATCATATTCACATTCATAAGCATATTTTCATAATGTATATGGAGTGCAGTGTCACACCCACTTTAAATATCTGTTTTGTTTCCTCTAGGGCATATGGGCTAAAGGATTCTCTGGCTGTCCTCAAAGCTCTTCTTCTTTAATCCTGGATTAGCCATGTCGCCCTTCTCTACCTTTTCAAGTACTGTAATGTCTTTTTCCCCAATGCAGTGATGAGAGAAGAACACAGCACTCAAAATGTTTTAAATTTTGACCAGGGCAATTCATAATCTCAGCATACCCTCCCTAGATATTATATATTCCTCTAACATTCTGTTGGCCTTTACAACACATTTTTTCTACACTGTCTTGACATTGTTTAAGAGAATGTGACTATTGCTTGAAGGTCCTTTCAGAAAAATCTGACTGCTCTAATTTTATCTCATTCTTTCTACTCTGTGTAGAGACATGACTTTTGGTCAATGAGCAAGTATGTCATAAAATAATGTTCAGTTAGTTTGTTAAGGTTTGGATTCCCTAATAAGGGTTAGTAGCCTATGTAGTTGGGGTGGGGTGGGGTGGGGGGTATCGGTAAGGATGGGTACAAGAAAGAGATAAAAGTGGCTTTGGCAAGTCAGAAGACACTACAGAAACAGGATTAAAGACAGCAGTACAAGTATAAATTAAGTATCAGAGGGGTAGCCGTGTTAGTCTAGATCTGAAAAAGCGACACAGAGTCCTGTGGCACCTTATAGAATAACAGACTTTTTGGAGCATAAGCTTTCGCAGGTGAATACTCACTTTGTGACCTCCCAGATATTTGAATTCAGATCCCTGAATTTTTCTCCTTCTTTTTTTCTATTCTGTTGTGGTGAATGGATTAAGGGTTGTTTCTGTAACTCCAGTTTCCTATAGGGAATGGTTAAATAACAGTAACTAACTAACTAAATAAAAAAATTTGCGAACATTTGACTAAGCGATACCTTTTCCAAGAGGCAAGTTGCTGCACATAGTCAACCTATATAGTTGGAACCTAGAAATGCAGACACTCAAACATGAAAAGTAATTGGCAAAATGTAAACTACATTTTTCCAATCCCTAAAAATGACCGCCCTGCACCTTTAAACGGGGGCGAGTGGTGTATTTGGCTGTCTGGCCGAATGAAAGGAACAGTGCTACAGATAAGGGAGCAAGAGAGAGATGTGAACAAAAAGAAGCTGGGTGAGATCTTGCACTCTTGCCACCAAACCGGCAGCTGGCGTAGATGAGACAGTGTTACAAGTTTACAACAGCTGCCAACTAATGTTTGATCAGGGATAAAATATGCCGAGGTGACAACATCTTGCTGCCCTGCATTTCAGGGACCATCATTAAAAATGCAGCATGGCTCGTACAGGCCCAGAAGGTCCCATGTTCTCTCAAGATACAAGGGAGAGAGACAAGTTCACAAGATGTCAGGAACAATATCCATTTGTGTTTACTATGCAGACCCGCTGAGTAACCTTTCTATGCATGTTTGTACTAAGGGACCATTGAGAATTTCAAAAAATGGGCCACTTAGGATGTTGGGGGAGAGGGTCAGCAATGGAACAATAAAAGGCAATTTATTTATTTATTTGTGAAATAGAAAGATTGCATATTCACTGGCAACTGGCTTCTCTGACAAAATAATGCAAGAAGAAGAAATTATCTATATATAGCTAAAGAAGCTCTAGTACTGATACAGGTTTATGTTTGTGTCCCTTTCCCTCCTCCCCACCCCCTGTATGCCCTTTAATAATATATTGATGTGAGCAGCTTGGGCATGCCAAACAAATTCTCTACATAAAAAGTCAACTGTCGGAATGAGGCTCATCAATCTGGCAAAGTGCACTCAGGTAGAATGTCTCTCAGGGAGCGATCCCTGGCAGCCATATTGTTCAGAGGAAAGGGATTACTCCATCTGATGAGCTCATAAATGCTTATTAATGAGCATTTCTGCCAGTTTACAGAAAAATCAGCTGTGTGGTAGAAACGTTAGTAATTGACTTCTCGATTATATTGTGATACAGCTTTCATGGGATAATTGGACTGCAAGAATTTTTTGCTGTTAAATTAGCACTGAAACACTTGGGCATGGACAGCGAGCCAAACTCACTCAATCAGTACCTGTGACTAACAGAGCAAATCCAGAAATGTTTGGTTTAGAGGTTTTTGCTGCAGCTCACTAGGGGCATATCACCTATTGCTTACCCTCATTTCTCACATTGCCTCACCAGTTACTCTGTCCTAAAGTGGAGACAGAGGAGGTCTCATAGTCCCTGTTGGATAACGCATGAGTGATTTTCACAAAGATGAGAAAGAATCACAAATTTCTGGACAAGCAACCACAGAAAAATAACATTACACTTGGTTAAATTAGGACACTACCTCATAACTTTGGAAATGGTTCCACATCAGAAGTCAAGTGCTTCATTCATTTAGGACTCAATCCCCTCCCACTAAAGTCACTGGCAAAAATCCCTAAGGCCCATAAAAATATCATTTGAAACAGCTAGATGGTTTTGTTATTATTCTCATTTTTATAGCCACAGAGTTCTGGATTTTGGTTTTAGAGTAGAAGAGGTAGTTAAACACTTGTAATGGCAGGTTGTATTGCCCAAGGGGTGTGTTACTCATTCTCCAGTAGACAGCAATAGCAACTCTGAAATAGACTTTAATGGTTCCCACTGACTACGTCTCCCAGAAGAATGTCTACACAGGATAGTAGTAACAACTTAGTAATGAGTTTAGCATTGATAACATTTAGTGAGGATAAAAGCCTTTCAGATGCAAAGCATACAGAAAATCACTCTGAGAATATTCTATTTATTTTCTCCAATTAACTTCTTGAAAATAACATATTTTTAAAAAACATTCATAGAATCAAAAGGAGAGTGGTTAGCTGAGTAAACTAGCTCCCAAAGCTAAAAGGCATAGGTCTGTAAGAATGTATTAGAGAATGCACTACCACACACATTTTAGGGGAATAATGCTAACAATGGTAATAAGTGTTACATAATTTCATTTTCAGAAATTTACATCCTGGGGAAAATGGCCACTCATGAAAGGTATTAAAATCATTAGACTTCAAAGGTCAAAGTTAGACCAGGCATTTTTCATTGGATGTTGCACCTGTTTACACCACCCAGGAATTGCAGTCCTGAGGAGACATTAGTTCTTGAGATTAGGCTTCTGAATCAGGTTGAATTATCTATCAAGGTGAAGGTCAACCAATTTGCTCAATCACACTAAACTACTGTATTGGAAATCAGAGATGAGATCTGTTTGATACATTTCTTTGATGGCACAGTGAGTGTTCATATCAGGTTGAGAATTTTTATAGCTAGTCTACATGAGAAAATTGCTCTGATTTAACTTAAGGTGTAATTTTAAACTGGGTAAGTTAACCAGTGTGAAAGGTCATATGAACACTCTTATTTCAGGTTAGGTTAAACTGACTAGGAATTCACTTAAACTAAGCCAAAGTAAGACATTTAAATTAAAATAAGCGTATCCACTCAGCCTTTCGCACTGGTTTAAATAAATCTCTTCTTAAACCATTGTAGCTTCTGCATGTCAATGAGACTTTTTTCAAAGGTCTTACTACCTAAGCATGAAACTTTGAAAGGACTTAATAAAGAATCCAATTTTTCACAATCCTGGAGGCATTACACTCCAAAAATAAAGAATACATCAAGCTATATGGCAAATATAGCCCATTAAAACTGCACAGGGGTGCTCAGAACATAAGAACATAAGACTGGCCATACTGGATCAGACCAGTAGTCCATCTAGCCCAGTATCCTGTCTTCCGACAGTGGCCAATGACGAGTGCTTCAGAGGGAATGAATAGAACAGGTAATCATCCAATGATCCATCCCATTGTCCATTCCCAGCTTCTGGCAAACAGAGGCTAGGGACACCATCCCTATCCATCCTGGCTAATAGCCATTGATGGCCCTATCCTTTATGAACAAATCTATTTTTTTTTTACCCTGTTATAGTCTTGGCCTTCACAACATCTTCTGGCAAAGAGTTCCACAGGTTGACTTTGTGATGTGTGAAGAAATACTTCCTTTTGTTTGTTTTAAATCTGCTGCCTATTAATTTCATTTGGTGACTCCTAGTTCTTGTGTTATGAGAACGAGTAAATAACACTTCCTTGTTTACTTTCTTCACACCAGTCATGATTTTGTAGATCTTTATCATATCCTCCCTTAGTCATCTCTTTTCCAAGCTGAAAAGTCCCATTCTTATTAATCTCTCCTCATATGCAAGCTGTTCCATACCCCTAAACATTTTTGTTGCCCTTTTCTATACCTTTTCCAATTCCAATATATCTTTTTTAAGATGGGGCGCCCAGATTTACATGCACTAGTCAAGATGTGGGCACACCACAGATTTATATAGAGGCAATATAATATTTTCTGTCTTATTATCTATCCCTTTCCTAATGATTCCCAACATTCTGTTTGCTTTTTTGACTGCCGCTGCACATTGAATGGATGTTTTCAGAGAACTAACTATAATGACCTCAAGATCTCTTTCTTGGGTGGTAACAGCTAATTTAGACCCATCAGTTTATATGTATAGATGGGGTTATGTCTTCCAATGTGCATTATTTTACATTTATCAACATTGAATTTCATCTGCCATTTTATTGCCCTGTCACCCAGTTTTGTGAGATATATCATATAATTGGAATCCAATACTTCATAAAGAAAACTATCTAAATGATGTGAATAAAGAAACTGCTGAAATTCTCTCAGTGACTTTCTTTGGTCCTTGATACAATTTCAAGGCAAAAAATATAAACAATAAGTAAAGTGATACTATTGTTGATGATACAAAAAATTTTCTTTAGTCATGGAAAGTCTAAATGTGTATCTAAAACTTATCTAATTTCCCCCTCTAATAACTCATGCTTCCTAAATCCCATCTTATTCTTTTTGATTTATGACTTCCTGTGTCTTCCTGTGATTGTCCCTCAGAATTACAGGAAACTTGTCTTTCAACAGGTCTAACTCTCTAACCTCCCCCAAAGTACATCCAGTCTTTCATGTTGATATTCCCATCACTGAGCTGTCAGGTCTACAACCTTTCTACTGAGACAAGCCAGCTGAATTTGTTTTATAATACTCTCTAGGGTTTCCATGGCTAATGGTGTTCTTCTCACTTGGGAGTCTGTGTCTTGGATTGAATAAATTTTCTCAAACTATAAGAGTAACTTCCGAGGCGAGGAGGGAAGAAGAAGGATTCCATTTTTTTTTTTGTTGTTGTTGTTCCTAGAAACAGGTCAAACAATCCCAGAAAAATGTGGAGTGACAGGGAGAAGGCAGGAAGGAAAGGAAGAAGAATGGTCTTATTTTGACTTAGAACTTGTCAAAAAACAGAACTGACTATTGATAACTGCTGAATATTTAACAATTAATCATTAGATGATTCCTCATTTGCTGAGTCCAAATCAGAAAAGGCCCAGCAAAAAAGAAAAATCAATGGGATATCCCCATCCACATATTAAAATAAAATATGTAAGTCCTGTGGCCTGAAGCCTATGAGAGAAGGTAGGTATCTGAGTGAGTTCTCTGCTGGCATCTGCTGGAAAGCAAGGGGAGTTGATTGAGCAAGGCTGTACATATTTATTTACATAATAACTGAATAATTTGGGGACATTGGGGTATAAGTTGGATATGTTTTGGATGTGGGGCTGATGTTTTGGAGAGCCCTCTGTTGGGAACCACCTGGGCAAGTCCTGGACAATGACTGGGATCACTCTGATGTTTGATGAATTTGGGTAGGATGCCCTTGACAGACCAAAAGAGAGGGTAAAAGATCGGAAGTGTTTGGGTTGCTGTTGGGAGCAGCTTTCTGGATGCTAGGGACTCTGTGTAGAGTTCCTTATACCACTGACCCCTTTCTGAAAACCACCCTTTGAGCTGAGCTGAGCTGAGAGTAGTAGCTGCATCCTGTAAAGAAAGCAGAGCAGCTGATCCAGCACTCAGTTGAGAGCTACAGTCTATGCATAGATCAGCACTGGTCCCAACTGAGTGAACAGAGTGGAGTAGCAATTACAGACCACCAGGAGCACGTAGGTGAGAGAAACTACTCACAGACAAAGGGGATAGTGAAGTGGCAGTTGAACCCACTAACAGTGCTGAGTTGGCAGCAGCATTAATGAGGGCCATGTATACGGACAGTTACTGAGAGCTGTGTATATGGAGAACAGCTGTGTTTGCTACAGAAGGAGCATTTTTGAGGGGTTATGAGCATCAATTTACAACTGCCTAAGAGCTCTGGTGTGGCCTCCCTGACCAAGCATCACACTATAGTGGATCAGGTAGCGGATCCCCAGAGTTGTTTAGGCAGTCCAGACACAGATGCTCCTTCCTGACTGCTAACTGTCAGTGGGGAGGTAACAATATTGCATCAGCCACTCATGGCTCTTTATGGGGATGGACAAAAGTTGGGACTGTGACTCATGCCACTTGGGATAATACTGGTAGAGACTGTTAAAATGTAAGGTTTAAACAAGTTTATCCTGTCATTTCCCTTCCCTCTCCCCACTAGAGTTTTCCTGTTTAAAACCCTCTGGTCACTGTGCTTGTGAGAGGGGGAATAAATTGCCTATCAGTGGTGCCCAGAGTTATATATATATGTTCCCAGGTTCAGGACCGGCTCTAGGATTTTTGCCACCCCAAGCGAAAACAATTTTGGCCGCCCCCCCCCTGTTTTTTTTTTCTTACCCCACCCCCGGCCCCACCTCAACTCCGCCTCTTCCCCA
>NC_048299.1:118287390-118299553 GCF_013100865.1 Trachemys scripta elegans | reverse complement strand
TCCTCCCCCAGGCTCTCAAGCCTAGGAGGGAGGAAGGGAGAGGGAGAAGCAGCGTGTGCACCACGGCCATTCGGGGTCTCCCCCTGCCTCCCAGGCTCTCAAACCCGGGAGGGAGGGGGAGATCCCCAGGAGCCGCGGCACGCAAAACAGCTGATTTGCGTGCTGCTGCTCGCCCTCCCTCCCAGGCTTTCAGCTGATTCGCGCCGTGGCCGCTCGGGATCTCCCCCTCCCTCCCGGGTTTGAGAGCCTGGGAGGGAGGGCAAGCCGGGGCACATTTTTAGGGGCGGCATGGACCACGCCAGAATGCCGCCCCTAAAAATGTGCCGCCCCAAGCACCAGCTTGTTTTGCTGGTGCCTAGAGCCGGCCCTGCCCAGGCTACTGGGTGGAGGCTCAAGCCTGAGTTATTTAAATGTTAGTAAAAAACCTGAGAAAGCAGTCATTGATTGCTGCCAATGTCACTGGCAGAAGGGTTACAAATAATATACTGTTCTAATGTCCAGCTTCTCCTCTAAGCTACAGAGCGCCCTGGTACAGTTCTGCTGATCAGGGGAGCTAGATTTAGGGGGCAATGCAGAGATTGTGTACCCCTGCGATGGGATCTATCAGACCTGCTCAAGCAAAATCTACTCAGACAGTGCTATCAGCAAGACAGTCCTCCAGAAGTCTTGAAGGGCCAGGAGGAACACTGACCAATTGAGAGCCAGGAGACCAGTTAAGTAGGCTTGTCTGCTTTGTCTCAGGGACAGTGTGGGTGAGAGTGTGCCAGAGTAGGAGCTCCTTAATGCAAGCCCAGAACCCCAGCACCAGGTCAGGATTTTGGCCACAAGCGTGGCCACTTAGTGCTTGCCTTTGAGTTTTGTTTGTTTGTTTAAAGGCACAGACAGCCAAATTCTGAGTTTTGTTATCTATTTAGAGACTGATTCTGGATTCTTGCAGACCGATATTAATTGGACAGTATTTATTATTTACAGTTATATTTTATAGTTGTATTTTTATCCCTGCCTTAAAAATCCTCTGTGGTCTTTAATTAAACTTGTGTGTCCTGACAAACCTGGAGAACTTTGAATTTATTTAAGTGGGAGCTTCCTGATCATGTGAGGTTTTCCAGGCTCACCCATCTCTACTAATTAGATATGAATTATAAATTAATTATATACCTCCTTTACAAAACCAAATTTCTCAGCCAGTAGGAGAAAAACTGTGCTAGGCTGGATACAATTAATATGTAAGATTGAAAGAGAAAGTAGCTGAGAATAAGCACAGACAACATTTTCCTTGCGTGATGTGTCTTAACATTTTTGACTGTGAAAAGTATTGTATTTTATAGGCGAAGCTGTTAACTGCCGATGAAAAAAATATAAGCTTTACCTGATCTGGTGCTTTAACCATTTTTGTGTTGTTATAATGAAGTACTGAAATACAATACAAAAATAAGAAAGGTACATATATATTAATATCTAACTGGATTGAGCTTTTCGGTTCAGCCCACAATATAGAATGGTGTGGAAACAGCACCACCATAAGTGTAACTTCAAGAGGAATCGTGTCTTTCTTTGCAGCTTACTCTTCAATTGTGGCAGTGGGGCAATACTTTGCTATGCCACAGGGACAACCACTTCAGTATACTCTCTTTGCTAGAGTGTTGAGGGAGTGGAGCCATGGCTCCACCCATTCCATATCCCTCCCTTGCCACTCCTCATGCATTTGCTTGCAGGGAGAAGCATTTGATACATAGCCCCTGCATTCCCCCTTGCACTTCCAGAAACAATAATCCAGACAAGTGTGACATAGAGGTGCAAGGGAATAAGAGGGCAGGTGAGTAAGGTTTACTCCTTTCTGCCATGTATGTCTGCAAAGCCAGAGCGGCAACCTAGCCCATGTTGATTAGATCCATACAAGTAAATGAAGGAGAGGGGAAAGCTGTAAGTCAACAGTGCCATTCATTGTTTATGTTGCATTTGATTTTAGCAAGAAACACTGTAATAACGTCTATCTTAATAAAATGTTTTCTTAAAATTATATCTCAAAACATTGCTTTAATATTCATATCTTTGTCTGATACTTTAGTATGAGATTCAGTCATTCTACCATGATACTCATGAAGACTCATCCCAGAGTGCCATCCCAGCTGTTCCGTACAAGTACATTACAATCAACTCAACAGGAAGATGCCTGATCATTCTTCTGCCTAGTGGAAAGGTGCTATGGTCACAGGCTCTACAAAAGAGCATGGGAATAGAAGCAAGAAGAAAAGTTCTGGCGAGAAGAAGCTTAAAAAGAAAAAAAGTTTTTTTTTCAGCACTTTACTTTCTATTGTCTCGGAAAACTTTAACAATTAAAGCACACCCATTCAAGAGGTCTGTAGAAAGTAACAACTAGTAGTTCCCAAAAATGCTAGCGCATTTATGACTGTATTTGTGAGTGTGTGTGTGTATGTGTGTGTGTGTGTGTGTGTGTTGCATTCACACTATATATTCATGGAATGTCTTGGCTTTCAGTTTTGTCTTAGGTTTATGTTTTATTTGGGGGATTTATGTATATGTGTTAAACTACATTCCTCAAGGTTTTATGTATTGCTTGAATTATAGGACATTTAAAGTTTTGTCTCTTCAAACAGAATTCGGATGAAATTCACCCAGGGCAGAGGGACAGCATGTGACTCTGTCCATTATGTACGGTCCATTTGCCACTTCTTTTGCTGACTTTTTGCACGGGGTAAATTCAGCCTCTCTTTCGTTCTTTCTTTTTCTATTATTCGTTCTTCCTTCCCACCCCTCACTTTCATCTCCACAAATATTCATCTATGTGATTTTCCTTTAACTCCTCCCTACACACTCTCGCAAACACTAGCTGCTAGTACAATCAATAACACATCAGGACCTGTGTTTGTTTGGTAATATATGTTTGCCTTGAATGCAAAGGTGAATCCAGTTGTATACACATAAAAGAATGCAAGATTGTAATTCCCACATCCCACAAACGATTATAGCATATAATCTGATGAGGTTGAACAAGGACAAGTGCAGAGTCCTGCACTTAGGATGGAAGAATCCCAAGCACTGATACAGACTAGGGACCGAGTGTCTAGGCAGCAGTTCTGCAGAAAATGACCTAGGGGTTACAGTGGACGAGAAGCTGGATATGAGTCGACAGGGTTCCCTTGTTGCCAAGAAGGCTAATGGTATTTTGGGCTGTATGGGTAGGGGCATTGCCAGCAGATCAAGGGACGTAGTCATTCCCCTCTATTTGACATTGGTGACGCCTCATCTGGAGTACTGTGTCCAGTTTTGGGCCCCACACTAGGAAGGATGTGGAAAAATTGGAAATAGTCCAGCGGAGGGCAACAAAATGATTAGGAGGCTGGAGCACATGACTTATGAGGAGAGGCTAAGGGAACTGGGATTGTTTAGTCTGCAGAAGAGAAGAATGAGGGGTTATTTGATAGCAGCCTTCAACTACCTTAAGGGGGGTTCCAAAGAGGATGGAGCTCGGCTGTTCTCAGTGGTGGCAGATGGCAGAACAAGGAGCAATGATCTCAAGTTGCAGTGGGGGAGGTCTAGGTTGGATATTAGGAAACACTATTTCATTAGGGGGGTGGTGAAGCACTGGAATGGGCTACTATTTCACTAAGGAGGTGGTGGAATCTCCATCCTTAGAGGTTTTTAAGGCCCTGTTTGACAAAGCCTTGGCTGGGATGATTTAGTTGGTGCTGTTCCTGCTTTGAGTAGGGGGTTGGACTAGATGACCTTCTGAGGTCTCTTCCAACCCTAATCTCACAGGCTCACAGCAGTGTTGCAAAAGAGACAGTCTTAGCAAACTAAGACTGACTCTTCTCAAGCTACATCTACACTACACACCACAGTGAAAAGCATACTGCATCCACACTGTGATATGTGGCTACACGTGTCAGTGAAAGACTGACAAAGGGGATGCAGTGAGGAAAAGCTTCAGCTGCTCCCCACTACCAGAGCCTTTCACTGAGGTGAGGAAAGGCTCTGGCAGGGAGAGGCAATGGGGAAAGGCTGAGCTCTGGCACGGTAGGTCTCCAGCAGTAGGGAGCTTCCCTGCTTCCCTCCCTCTGCCAAGCCATTCCTGTGGTGGAAAGGGGATCCAGCAGCAAGAAGCCAGAAGCATTCTGCAGTATAGACACACTCTTAGAAAGAAGGCAAAAGGAAAGAGAGAGGAAAAAGAAGATAGAAGGTGGGGAAAGAAAAGGATACATGAGGAGGGGGTATTCAAGTTGTGCTCAGCCCCTGCAGCCTCAGGATGGGGCATGTTCAGAACAGATGGAATCTTCAGAGAATTTCGCTGCCAAACTGTAACTAGTCTTTATGGTGCATGTGAAAACTTACGAATTTCAGAAGCTCATAACATGGCTGAATGTGTGCAGACTTGACCTTAGGTCACCCACATTGCTGGTGAGTGCCTGGTTGGACCTAATAGGCTTACTCCAGTTGTGAGATCAACTGTGGAAAAGTGAATAAAAGTTTATCTAATCACCTTAAAATGATGATGGGAAAAGATAAAAGAGGAAGACAAAAACCTGTTCTAGCCCAAATAAAAAACCTTCTGATAAAATTCAAGGACGGTTAAAATCATAACATCATAGAAATATAGGTCTGGAAGTGATGCCACGAGTTCATCCCCACTGTGCTGAGAAAGGATTAAGTAAATCTAAACCATCCCAGACAGGTGTTTGGACTAACCCAGTCTTTTGTTTCCCATTTTATACCTTTTCCCATCAGCATTTGTTATTTTCATGGGGCTGGCCAAAGACTCATCCTTAACACCAGGGCAACTCCCTCTACCAAATTTCAAGCCCTTACTCTAAAGCATGGATGTGCTGAACTTGTTTGTGAAATGGTTGCAAGATTATTTTTTTCACATGAGCAAAACCATGTGTATTCCCTAATTTTGTTCTCAGAAATATCTGAGCCATTCTAGCTGAAACTGTCAAGAATGAAAGAACAAAAGTATGAAAGAAAGAATCAGCCAGAGGCAGACAAATGGCATGGAAAATTTCAACCCAAAAGGTTAAAGGTTGGTAGAGTTATAAGTAACTTAAAAGCAGGTCTTATAATGGAAAGCTTTAGACAACTTAACTCAGTGTTACCAACTCTTATGATTTTATTACAAGGTTTGATGGTTAGTGTTTTTTTTAAAGACCCAGTTCCTGGAGGCATTTGACTGAGTGATAATCTCAACTTTCATTAAAAAAAAAATAAGCTTTTGGCAATCATGGTTCCGGGAAAAGCTTGAAAATGTGACCCAGAAAGCTCAGAAACCAGAAAGCAAGCAAAAGAACCTAAAATAATCTTATGATTTTGGGGGGCTCAACTTCTGAATTTTTAACCCTTGGGCCTGGCAATACCATTAATTACAGTACAACCTAGATGGAGTTACTATAAGGTTGGTGCAAAACTGGTTGGAAAACCGTTCCCAGAGAGTAGTTATCAGTGATTCACAGTCATTCTGGAAGGGCATAATGAGTGGGGTCTGGTTCTGGTTCTGTTCAATATCTTTATCAATGATTTAGATAATGGCATAGAGAGTACACTTATAAAGTTTGCATACGATACCAAGCTGGGAGGGTGTAGTAGGTTTGGGCCGAGGTTCGGCCCTCAGCGGGGCTGTGGGGAGGTTCGGCCCTCAGCGGGGCTGTGGGGTGTCCCACCGCCTCGCTCTGGTCCGGCGGCAGTCTGGGACAACAGACACACAGTTAGGGGCTCAGGCCTATAAGCAGGGGCTGAGTCAAGAGGTCCGAAACCCAGGCCCTTAAGCAAGGGCTAAGGCAAAGTCTATAGCAGCCCACGGTGGGATTAGGAGAGGTTCGGCTCTCAGCAGGGCTGTGGGGTGTCCCACTGCCTCCCTACAGAGGGGTTGCAAGTGCTTTGGAGGATAGGATTAAAATTCGAAATTATCTAGACAAACTGGAGAAATGGTCTGAAGTAAATAGGATGAAATTCAATAAGGACAAATGCAAAATACTCTATTTAGGAAGGAACAACCAGTTGCACACATACAAAATGGGAAATGACTGCCTAGCAAGGAGTACTGCAGAAAGGGATCTGGGGGTCATAGTGGACCACAAGCTAAATATGAGTCAAAACTGTAGTGCTGTTGCAAAAAAAGCAAACATCATTCTGGAATGTATTAGTAGGAGTGTTGTAAGCAAGACATGAGAAGTAATACTCTGCTTTACTCTGTGCTGATTAGGCCTCAACTGGAGTATTGTGTCCAGTTCTGGGCGCTAGATTTCAGGAAAGATGTGGACAAATTGGAGAGAGTCCAGAGAAGAGCAACAAAAATGATTAAAGTTCTAGAAAACATGACCTATGAGGGAAGATTGAAAAAAATTGGGTTTGTTTAGCCTGGAGAAGAGAAGACTGAGATGGGACATGATAACAGTTTTCAAGTATGTAAAAGGTTACAAGGAGGAGGGAGAAAAATTATTTTTCTTAACCTCTGAGGATAGGATAAGAAGCAATGGGCTTAAATTGCAGAAAGGGAGGTTTAGGTTGGACATTAGGAAAAACTTCCTAATTGTCAGGGTGGTTAAGCACTAGAATAAATTGCCTAGGGGGGTTGTGGAATCTCCATCATTGGAGATTTTTAAGAGCAGTTTAGACAAACACCTGTCAGGAATGGTCTTCTAGATAATATGTAGTCCTGCCATGAGTGCAGGGGACTGGACTAGATGACCTCTCAAGGTCCCTTCCAGTTCTACGATTTTATGATTCTATGTTGCTACTAGATCAGCCTAGTGTGTGTATATGTGAATATTCATTCTCACTAGTCCCCTGCTTGGGCATATCTCTACACTAAATTTAAGAACAATATTTTTTCTTTAGCCCTTTCTAATTAGCAGGCTTCACAGAAAACAGCAACTTTGTAATTCTACCAGTGATTTATAATTTCTATGAACCCTCATTGCCATCCTACATTCCAAATCCTCATTTAAAATGAACTATCATAATTATATGATAATTTCATTTCAAATCTGCAGGGAACAGTTCCTCAATATAAGCCTGAAAAAATGTAATGAGAAGCTTAATTATACTAATAATATCATTAAATCCTAATAAGGAGAAAAATGGTTGAATTCATTTTATATTAGATTTGATATATATATATAATGAAATATAATAAAACACACACACATATATATATAATGACATCATAACAATAATTTCTTTAATATTAGGAAAAACAAGATGTTTTATTTTCCCTCTTGTTAACCTGGCTGTCTGTGAGATGTTAATTTCACTTTTGTTTGTGAATATAATAAAAAAATTTAAAACACTGTAAAATATACAAGAAATGCAAAATATATATTGTTTACAAAGATACAGTGTAATTAAAGTAACATCCCTCAGTACTCACTGTGTTTTTATAACAATGAATAATACTTTTCATCTGTAGATCTCAAAGTTCTTTACAAATGTGATTAAGTATTATTGACCCTTTTGTATGGATGCAGACAGTAGCACAGACAGTTGAAGTGACTACACCAAGGCCACACATGAGGCCATTTACAAAGTCAGGAGTAGAACACAAATTTTCTCTCTAAAGCACTGTTCCTGCAATAGTCTCTGAACAGGCTGATCCCTGCACAGATGAGGACCCCTGGCACAGTTAGCATTACAAAGTCTTATGCCTTGTTATCTGGCAGAGGTTAGAATTGACTCTGCATTGACTCCAGCCACCACTTTTATATCTAGAAAAGCACTTGAGAGGGAAATGTATTAGGTTATTGTATAGTCTCTGTAGGGAAGAGGTTAACTTTTATACCTAGATAGGACAAATACTAGAACATGGATGGTAGGGAGCAGGGGGTAAAGATGATAATAAAATAGTGTGTAGGGATTTTCCATCTTTACTGCGACTTCTATGATTCCATTTTACTTTTTGTGTCAGGGATATGAGGGAGAGAAGGATCTTGAGGAATTTCTCTGCATAGGCTTGATTCCCTAATAATTTTGACAGAATTTTCATTTTAGGTAAGAATTGAAAACATTAGAAACTAAAACATTCTGGACTCGGTTTTATTCATGTCAAGGTCAGCCTTATTGCCTCGATTACATTGGTCCTATCCACTGAAGTCAATGGGTTGGGATGGGTATAAGCGAACTGGATTTATGCTGTCATTGCACAATTCTTCACAGGTATGTAAGTGTTCTTGAGGAACGCAGTGGCCAAATCTCTTCATTTATTGAATTCAGAGGCACCCAAAGCTAGCAACACGGAGAGGAAATGATTATAATGTTTTCCTTTTTGCTTTAAGGGACAATTTACAAATGATGGAAGTCTATCTGAATATTCAGATAGCTCCTGAATAGAGAATGGCACAGATGTCCTCTTGATAAACTATTACTTAGTTAATATCAATGTTTCCCTACCTTCGCATTCCAAATCCAAGTACTTTTCAGCAGCTATTTGTAAATAGCACATTCCTGAATACTCAGCCTGGCTGGTGACAAATATTTAAATATGGAGTGCATTAGTGTGGCATCAGACATTGTCAATAATGCATGCTCACCACCATTTAATTATTTTGAAAACATCTGTTGAAAAAAAAATTTCCAGAGGGGAATAAGGAAGTCAAGTGCATTAGTGACTAGTTAACCATATTTCATTCTGTAGGATAAAAAAAAGCCTAAAGGGAAGCCCAATATTCAAGGACATTGAATGATTGCTAAGAATGCCTTTCCCACTTTCTATACATCTGGGTAAATGAAGCAAGAGTTCAGCTCAAAATTGTGCTTATTGGTTTTCTAACAGTTTTTAAAATTATGCAAAAATATTGTGTAAAAAAGCTGCAAGATCTTCCATCCTCTTCCTTTTTAATTATTTTGTCATTATACACTTTCCCCTATTGTGGCTGACTCTATGATATTTGTCCTCATAGTGATTCTAGATAATTTGTTGATAGGTTGAGATGCCATTGCATTAAGACCCTGTTCAACACACACACAAACAATGCATTGAATAAGATCACTTAATATTTTAATGTAGTCCCTAAACTTGTCCAAACCCAAATTGTTATAAAGTGTGGGGAGGGGGATATGTCCTGATTCTCTCTCTTTCTCTCTCTCCAGAGAGAGAATTGGGACATATATAATCTATCACTTCTGTAGGTGTGAAAATCAGGGTAGGAGCTTGAGGCTGAATTGTGGTAGCTTTTGTGATATACTGTGTATTTTCTCTCAGTGGCCCTTTCTCCCTGCAAAAAATGGGCACCAGTAATTTTCCTCCGCACACTCCACCCCAAAGTTTTGTAAACATTATTGTACCAAAGTAGAAATGCAGCTTTCAAAAAATGTATTTACGAAACATAAATTTGGGTGGAGGAGGTGGTGGTGGGGAGATGCAGGTGTGACACCACTAACTGCTACATCCAGGCTCAATATGGCTCATAAGTGTGCTAATTAAGCAGGCCCCGAGTGTTTAAAGAAAAAAGGCAAAACTAACAAACAACCCTCTCCCACACAAACCAAATTCAGTGGTATTCTGGGTATATTGATGTTAGCCCAGTTTGTTCTCTATGGGCTGAGTGGAGGTCTCAATGTGGATTCAAACATCTTATTTTGTTTTTGAATGTTTTCAATACATTTACTACGGCATCAATGGCGCTGTCACACCGGGCCCACACTTGGAAGTTGGAAGGGGCCCATCACAACCACATGGGGGCCCACAAATATGTTTGGTGCTGTGCCTACAAAAAGTTAATCCTCCCCCAGTCAGCCCTTGGTCTGCTCAGCACAGCAGTCTTTCCGGAAGCAGGCCACTCTTCCTGCCTGCCTACGGTTCTGTGATTCCCTCTGAGTTCTCCCACAGCTTCCCCAGCTGCTGGGCGTGGCATCCTGAGTAGCTCTGTGACCTCTCCATGCTGAGGAATGTCAAAGCAGCACTGCAGTCATCCC
Source organism: Trachemys scripta elegans (assembly GCF_013100865.1). NCBI lineage: Eukaryota > Metazoa > Chordata > Testudines > Emydidae > Trachemys > Trachemys scripta. The sequence goes on along the minus strand of NC_048299.1, from coordinate 118,289,629 downwards.
CCATTTCCCTCCCCCCACCAGCAGTTTGCATGTGGCTGTGTTCCTAGTGCAGGGCAGAACAGAAGCATTCCATGCTAATGATTTGCTCTTTGTTCCCCAAAAGGAGCTGCATGCTCAGCTGTCAGATACTTTCCAGAGCTTTGGAAGGGGAGGGGCACATGCCTGCAGGGCACCAGAGATCAAAACAGTGAACAGAGTGGTCACAGGAGGCATTGTGGGATACTGGTGGAAGCCAGTTATGTCAACAAAACAAACAGCAGTGTCTATACTGATGCTTTGTCGCTTTAACTTTGCTGCAAAAAGCTTTATGCCTCTCGTTGTGGTGGTTTTATTTTGTTGGCAAAACAGCAGAGTTTTGCCACCAAAAACAGCTTTGTATGTGTATACCTTCACTGTCTTGTCGGCAAAAGGCAGCTTTTGCTGACAAAACTTTGTAGTGTAGACAAAGCCTTAGTCTGTAATTCAGATTTTCTAGTTTAAATTCTTCCTACTCACCTATGCAGATGGGTGGGAAAGAAGAGATCCCAGGCTGCAACCCTAACCTGCCAGTCAGCAGAACAGAGATTGCACAAGACAATGTACATGTACACCTAGCAAAGAGCTCTAACAAATTACTTTACAGCAAGGGGGAAACAGGGCCAGAATCCCCCTGGGGCTTGTGAGCCAGCATAGCCCTATACTCAGGCTTGAGCAAGGCTCAATATAGCTGCCAGTAACATTTCCCAGAAAGGTATTTTTACCGTATGTTATTACAGAGTAAGGAAATTACATTCTCTTACTTATACAAAAGAGGATATTTTAAAATGTTATTACAGGTATATGCAATCTTGATCCCTTTTTAAAAACTGAGTACATTGTTTTCAAAAATCAAGTAGGAAACTCAATATATAAATATCTAGTTCCAATACTACTTTTTGTTGGACATACCATACATTTTATGCAGATTATATGTGGTACAATCACTTATTTTTAGTCATTTAATGGATAACATTCAAGTTTTCTTCTTTTCATCAGAAATTGACATGAGAAATGGGCATACCTTTGGATGAAGATATTCATGTACACTTTGATGTTACCTTGTGTAGCTCGTAACCTGAGAGATTAACAAATCCATAGCAAGGAAATTACTGTTTAATTTCTATTCTTTACATTATTCCAACAACGAGATGTTTCAGTGTCAGTTTTAATTTGATGGTTTAGAAATGCTTATTCGACAAAAAAGTTGGTGATTTTGTAATCATGTAAAATAAAGGATTAGCTATATAGTTTCTACATTTTTTCTTGAACACATACTGTTTGTTATTTAGCTCAAAACTTGCAGGTCTTTAAAATTAATATTAAAACTGAAATAAAACCTACAGTCACCATAGAAAAAAGTTTCTTCAGTGAGATCTTTCCATGTATAATCCGTAAAAAAATGTTTGTATATTTAACATAATTTAACATCTCTGCAGCCTGGGCAATTATCCTAGTAGCAGGGAACCAAGGCCTACTGTTAAGTCTTAACCCCCCCTTGTCAGGATTGTTTCTTCGATATCAGAATCTAGATGCATACCATGGGGGTAGATTTAGGGTTTTATTAAAGGAGGACCAGTTCTTCTGTTAATCTAATTTTAAAAACATTAAGGGGAGTGGAGGAGAATTAATTGATTTGTTCCATCCAACCTGGTATGTCTTTTTCCACCCCCTCCTCCTTTGGACTCTTTTAGACAAATAGGGAAAATCATATACACTGATTAGAAAAATTTAGTTGTTTCTTATCCCTGATTCAGTATTTCTGTTTCTACCTTGAATAAAACCCAGATTTTTTGAACAGTGTGTTAACCACACACACACACACACTATAATACAGATATGTACGTCTACTAAAAAAACAAGGGATAATGTAAAATTCTGTCAAGATATCATTAATGAATCAGTTTCTAACATGATAGTGCTGCGGTTAGTGTTATACCAATAGAACAAAAACCAGCAGGATCTTATTAAGAGGGATAAGGCAAAGATGCCACATTTATTGTAAATATAATGATAAAGCAAAAGATAAAAGTAAACAACGTTGTTTGACTACTTATTCCTATCACTACTTATTCCTTATACACACACACACACATATATATAGATAGATTCATTCACACAACCATTAATTCACGTTCTGTATAGGTGTTATAGTTACCAGCCTAGAAGTTGCTCATGCCAAGTTACTTAGGGTTACCATACGTCCTCTTTTTCCCGGACATGT
>NC_048299.1:118211742-118272520 GCF_013100865.1 Trachemys scripta elegans | reverse complement strand
AAAAGAAGAACAGGAGTACTTGTGGCACCTTAGAGACTAACAAATTTATTAGAGCATAAGCTTTCGTGGACTACAGCCCACTTCTTCGGATGCATCCACGAAAGCTTATGCTCTAATAAATTTGTTAGTCTCTAAGGTGCCACAAGTACTCCTGTTCTTCTTTTTGCGGATACAGACTAACACGGCTGCTACTCTGAAACTTATCAGTATTTGAGGTTAAAGTATATTGCAAGGTGTAGTGAGGGGGTATAAAAACAACAAGGAGTCTGGTGGCACCTTAAAGACTAACAGATTTATTTGGGCATAAGCTTTGGAGAGAAGAACGACTGCTCCCTCGTGGGCAGAACTGGGATACCTGCAGCCGCTCCACTGGAAGCAGAGGGGCAAGACAGGAACCGAAACTATAAAAGGCAGGCCCTCCAGCTTAGTGGATGGAGAGCTTCCAGAGGAGCAGTATGTCTCCCTCCCCCACCCCGCCACTGCTGGAGCTTGGAGACAACGGAGGCCATTGCCAGAGACCCAGAGGAACTGCTAGAGCTGCCAGACACCAGGAACAGCGAGGAGCTGTCAGGACTGCCTCTAGCCATTTACCCCAGCGAGACGGATGACAACTCCAGAACCTAGGTACTCCCAGACTGGGAATATAGGAAGGAGCCCAGGGAAGCCAAATAGGGTTCGGCTGTGTTACTGACTGCAAGCTGGCCAGCGTGTTGCGGCAGGATTTCCCCGCTGATCCAGTGGCAGACCAACACAACAAGAACCTGCAACACAACAAGAACCCGCCGGAGCAATACTATGGAACTTGAGCAATTGATGAAATGGTGGGCCAAAACCCAACAGCAGCAGGCTGCCCAGATACAGCAACAGCAGCAGGCCGCTCAACTCCAGAAACAGCAGCAGCTACTTCAGCAGCTGGGGACCCAGCAGTAGTAGCTGCTGCGGGAGTTGGGGGCCCAGCAGCAGGACCAGCAAGGGCAATGTTTTCAACAACTGGCCGCCCTGCTATCTCACTTCCCTGGCGCTGGAGGAGCGGCAGCCCGGCAGCTCCCATGCTGCCACTATGCCTCACAAAAATGCGCCTGGAAGATGACCCTGAGTCTTTTCTGATCACTTTTGAGAGAGTTGCCTCAGCAGCCGAGTGGGTCCCAGAACAATGAGCCACACTCCTGGTCCTGTATTTAAGGGAGGCCACCCCAGCTGCCTATTGGGGTCTTCCTAACGAGGAGGCCCACAACTATACAGCTGCCAAGACCACCATCTTGGATGCTCTGGACATTACCCCAAAAACATTTCAGTGTAAGTTTGGGGAAAGACATATCCCCTGGGGGCACAACCTTGCATCGTGGCCCAGGAGATTAAGGACGCCTGCTGGTGATGGCTCCAAAGAGAGTGGCATACGGCCACTGAACTTCCCAAGCAGGTGCTAGTCAAACAGTTTGTACACACCCTCCCACACCGCAGGATGGCGCGGATCCTGCGGCACCAGTCCATCATCCTGAAGGTGGCCATTGGCCTCGTCGAGGACTTCTTAGCTGCTGAGGCCCCAACGGCGCCAGGGCCCGTGGTCAGCATGCGGACTCCCCTCCCGACCACTGGAAAGCCACCCAAAGCCTACGACTGCAACCTGCCCATCCCCAGTCTGCGAAGACAGATGGCGTGTTGGAGGTCCACCTCGTTCTACCCCGAAGCCCCATGGTACACCAACCAAACATGACAAGGAAGGAAGAGCCCCACCTAGAGAACCTCCTGAGTGCCCTCAGAACCCTGAGGTCCAACGAGACTCTGATGAGATTGGGTCCTGTTTTAGATGTATCCACTTTGGACACCTCCAGAGGCAAAGCCCTGCCATGGACTGCTCCTTTGGCAAAATCTATGCTGGAGACATCCGTGCCAGCCGGCACCCCAACCCCAAAGTGACCGTCCCTCTCAGCCTTGAGGGAAAACAGGTAGACACCTTAGTGGACTCCAGCTGAGGCCACACTATGGTGTGGAGTTCCTCGTCCCAGACAATGACTGGAGCCAATACAACTTTGCTGCATACATGGGGATGTGAGGGCGTATCCAAGTGCTCAAATATCCCTCACAATTGATGGGATAACCTGGCTGAAGATTGTGGGGGTCGCCCTGAATCTCCCATACCCTGTCATCCTTGGGTGGGACTGGCCAGAATTCAGCCAGGTCCTGCATGGTGCAACCCTCTGGACTGCTCCAGAGCAGCTGGCCTTCGAGGGGGACCCTCTTGAGGATGATGAAGAAGGGATCCTCTCCCGGAACCCTTTGGACCTACCAGAGGGAAGACTTACCAACCCTCCAGACAGCACTCTGATCGGGCCTGAAGACAAAGACCCACCCATGTGTGGAGAGGAGGAAGTCAGCCGAGACCAGAGAAAAGACCCCACCTTGAGTAGGGACTATGACCATTTGGCCTACATCAATGGAGTCACTACAGACCCATGGAGCACAACCCAGTGGCCGCACTTCTAACTCAACTGTGAATGTCTCTACTGGGTTTCCCTGGACCCTCGCACCCATGAGCCCCGAGCTCAGCTTAAGTACCTTTGTGAATCCCACTTATCATTCTGTAGTTCTTTCAGAACTCTTGGGTACATACTATCCACTTTGGGCAACTTAGTCCTTTCTAATTCACCAGCTTGTTCCAGCAACTCAAGCTCCGAGAGTGTCTCATTGTTATCTTCCCAACATCTCCTGTGATGAAAACTGATACGAAGAAATCATTTTGTTTCTCATCAATGTCCTTTCCTTCCTTAATTGCTTCCTTTCCCCCAGGGGTCCAGTGGACCCACTGGTTTTCTATTTAGCTATTTGCTTTTAAAATTTCATCTTAGCCTTACTAATTTTCTTCTTACAAATAACATGCTTTAGTTTTTATTTCTTTGTATTTATGATTTCATGATAAGAAAAAACAAACTTGTATACATTTTCCATTGACCTTAAAGTAGAAACAACTATTCAGATCATGGGTGCTGACTTCAGTAATCGGGGATGTTGTTCAGCTTCTTTAATAGTATGTGCTACCGCAACCAATTGATATAGCTACAGTGGGTTTCTGGGTCATATGAATAATTGGACAAATATAAAACAATGCACCTATTAAAAAGAAAACAAAACACAAAACACTTAAATTCACTCCAGCAGTTAAAATTTTTCTCAACTCTAAAGTCAATTTTCAATTAATTTAACAGTAAAGCAAAAATGACAGGTGATCTAATTGTTAATGTGGTACAAGTTTAGAAAGACATTAGAGTACCATTCTGGAGATCTGTTGCACATAATTGCTCAGGTGTTCAGAATACATTTCATTCCCCCTGCTGTGTGAGGACTTATGCTCCTGGATTTCCTTTCACTAGTTCCCCCAGAAGTGGGATTAAAAGTAGAAACTTAATGATAATGAATTGAATTGTTCACATCTAAAGGGGTCTGATTGGCAGGATGCCGGATACAAAGAGATCCCTGACGATGGTTGAGAAAACAAAAGTAATTAGATTACACAAAGAAAATAAGATAAACATTCATTAAATTACAGTAACAGACCATGATTAATGAGCATATACAAGTGCAAGCAGCACATGTTCTTTAAGCCCTGCAAGGCCTACCTGCAGTGGTGTAATTAATATTTTTTAATCATTTAGTAAGTAATTGTTATGCGCTTTCCAGTTAAAAATATGTAAACTTGTTTTCCCTAAGCTGATTAGATCTGTGATTACTAAGGTGTCATGAAAGGTATTTCAAATGGTAATGAAATTCAACCTGTCCTTGCTGAAAAATTGTGGTGGTAAATTTTGATTTTAAGTTGCTTTGCTTTAGAAATTCTGTGTAGACACTGGACAATCTCTATTTATTACTGAGAAATGTATTATATTTCTCAAAACTCCATGAGACATTTTCACTCTTTTGCAATACTAAAAGAAACATATTTTGTGTATGAAGGCCAGAATTTTCAAAAACTTGTGAAATTGTCTGTTTGGACAGCTAAAAGGAAGTTTTTAGCTCATCTGGCTACATAACATGTTTTCAAGAGGGATCTGGGACTTGAATCAAGAGGCTCTCAGTATCTGGGATTCAAGAGTAAATCAGCGAAAGGAGTGGTTTAAGGGTGTAGTTAAGGTATTGGGCACTTTTGTTGGATTTTCAAAATTGCCAAGGGTCACCCACCTGAGGAGTAAGATGCCGCTGAGTTTCATGGCTAAGGCATAACTAGCTCTGGAGGAGCAACCTCACACTGCCCTATCTGTTCCCCACATCCTGAGTCACCTGCAGTACTGGCCTAAGAATACAAGAAGGAGGACATGCGGCCTTGGTTCAGCTCACATCTATGCCCCAAACCCCTGGCCAAGCAGACACATGGACAATGTAAAATTAGAGCATTAGTTCTTTTTTAAAAGGAGGAAGAAAAAGACCATCCAATGGGATTCAACCTGCAAAACAATTAATTAAGAAATACTATCTATACAAGTTAAGAGACAGATAGAGGGGTCCCTCAGAAAACATAGCATAACTCCACTCAGAGGAGTATCATCTGGGGATGCCAATGAAGACATATGACATTACTCTTCCACCGTCACACTCATAAGTCTCTCTCTTCATGGAGTCAGGGGAATGTCCCTGGCCTGCTGCCATGATATCCTTGAATGCGAGGATATAATAGGGAGGTACAAGGAGTAGCCTCTATTTTAGTAAAACCCCACATATGGTTTCATATGTAGAACAGAATCACTTAAAGCAGGCAGTGGAGGAAACAAAATGGGAATAGGACAACATGTACTCTGCAGGCCTTATACTGTATGTAACAGAATCAGTGATTAGAAGGGGCAACAAGACACATCCAGGCCCCAGTACCTGAGCAGTGTCAGTGCAGAGATAATATTGAGTGGATGATAGGGAAAAGCAGGGCAATTTGAAGAATGGCAACAATAAATTACTTGCTAATCTGGGGTCTCGGAACAGCAGCTCTGGGGCTAGGTCTAACGCTCATCTCATATCCTCTGGGAAACTTGAAATGTTTTTTCAGGTCACATTGACTGTCGTTGTGCAATGTTACCTTCCCTAAGTTTTCTCTTTTAGGGATACTTATGCATCGTAGTGCATTGTGGAGGTGAATGCCTGGCTGCGAAGATGGTGTCATCAGGAGGGCTTTGGCTTCCTTGACCCCGGGATGCTATTCCAGGAAGGGCTGCTAGGCAGGGATGGCGTTCACCTTTCGAGGAGGGGAAAGACCCTATTTGGACACAGACTGACTAACCTAGTGAGGAGGGCTTTAAACTAGGTTCACCGGGGACAGGTGAGCAAAGCCCACAGGTAAGTGGAGAACATGGAGACCTGGGAGATGGGTCGGAAATAGGACGGAGCATGGGCTATAATGGCAGAGAAAGGAGGGTCAGGGCAAAACTGGGAGGCAAGATCAAATCAGATGCCTATATACAAATGCGAGAAGTATGGGTAATAAGCAGGAAGAACTGGAAGTGCTAATAAATAAATACCACTATAACATTGTTGGCTTCACCAAAATTTGGTGGGATAATACACATGATTGGAATGTTGGTATGGATGGGTACAGCTTGCTAAGGAAGGATAGACAGGGGAAAAAGGGAGGAGGTGCGGCACCGGAGGCAGCAAACAGGGCGGCTAACAGGGGAGTTTGAGAGGGAGTTCTCATTGGAGGAGAAGGTATCTGTGTTTGTGTCTGTCTTTGTTGTCCTTGTGTGTTTGTAGAGGCCTGTAGGGGCAGGGTGCTGGGAGGGACGCCGAGCCCTGATTAGGGGGCGGGGCTTGGCTGAGTAGGGGGCCCATAAAAGCGGCCGCCCAGCCAGGCAGCGGCACCGGAGGCAGCAAACAGGGCAGCTAACAGGGGAGTTTGAGAGGGAGTTTGCAGGGGGAGGTAAAGGGGGAGGCAGGAGGGCGCGGTGTGTTGTGTGCTCTGTGCCCTCAGATGCAGAGAGCAGAGACAGCAGCAGCCATGAGCCAAGCAGCAGCAAACGGAATGCAGATGGCTGCATGTGGAAGCTGTGGTATGTATATACTCCTAGCAGGGGAGCTGGAACACAGGTATGTGTGTATGAAGTGTCGCCTTATAGTGTTACTGGAGGAAAAGATTAAGGGGTTGGAGATGCAGGTAGATACCCTGGTGGAGTTCAGAAGGGGGTTTGAGCAGCTGATGGAGGACAGGCAGGGGGGGCTGAAGGGGAATGCTCTGCGGTGCAGGTGGAGGCAGAGGTAGAGGACGGTGAGAGGGGAATGGAAGGGGGAGAACAAGGGAGGTGGAAGCATGTGACTGTGAGAAGCAGGCCAAGGAAAATAAGGGCTAGTGATGGGGGTATAGAACTCAGGAACAGGTTTGGGTGTTTGGATAACGAGGTGGAGGGGCAGCAGGTGGTGACCGAAGGTGGGAGGGTGAGGAAGAAGAGAAGAGCAGCTAGTCCGAGAGAGAGAGGGGAGGAGTTGATGGAGACAGCACCAATTCTGGGCCCCCGGAGGATTGAGGAAGGCATAAGGGGGAGCATAAGGGAAGATAGGAACAGACACAGGTCAGGACTAGAGGGATCAGAGACTAGATTACTAGATCGCACTGTTGCCAGGCGACTGCAGGTGTATGTAATTGGAGACTCTTTACTGAGGAGATTGGACAGGCCTGTGACCAGGGCAGACCCGGAGAACAGAAGGGTGTGCTGTCTACCAGGCGCAAAGATACGCGATGTGGACCTGCGGTTGAAAAGGATCCTAAAAGGAGCAGGTAAGAACCCCTTGATAATCCTTCATGTAAGAACGAATGACACAGCTCGGTTCTCATTAGAGAGAATCAAGGGAGATTATGCCAGGCTGGAGAAGACGCTCAAGGAGATAGAGGCTCAGATTATCTTTAGTGGGATTCTGCCTGTTCCGAGGGAAGGGCAGCAAAGGGCTGATAGGATTGTGAGAATAAATAGTTGGCTAAGGGAGTGGTGCTATAAGGAGGGCTTTGGGATGTATGGCCACTGGGAGGCTTTCGGGGACAGACACCTGTTCTCGCGGGATGGGCTTCACCTGAGTAGGGAAGGAAATAGACTTTTGGGAGGGAGGCTGGCTCATCTTATCAAAAGTGCTTTAAACTAGGAAGTTTGGGGAGATGGTTGGGAGATGCACAGTTAATCTCCACGCCAGATTCCAGTATTGAAAAGGTGAGTGAAATAAGAGGAGACATAGCCGAGGAGATGAGATTGGACATAGGAAGGACAGGGGGGACGGACACAAAGAGGCCTGCAACATATAGTGCTACTAATGGGAGACAGGCTAAACGACATACATTAGGGTGTTTATACACCAATGCGAGAAGCTTAGGTAATAAAATGGAGGAATTGGAGCTCCTGGTCCAAGAATTGAAACCGGATATCGTAGGAATAACTGAAACGTGGTGGAATGGCAGTCACGACTGGAACACAGGTATGGAGGGGTATGCGCTGTTTAGGAAAGACCGGGACAAAGGTAAAGGTAGGGGGGTGGCATTGTATGTCAATAGTGAAATAAGATGTAAAGAAATAATAGTGGATGGAATAGATAACACAGAGTCCATCTGGGCAATACTCACACTGGGTAAAAGGACTACTAGATCCTCTCCGGGGATAGTGCTTGGGGTGTGCTATAGACCGCCGGGATCGACCCAGGATATGGATAAGGAACTATTTAATGTATTTAGGGAAGTAAATACTAATAGAAACTGTGTAATTATGGGGGACTTTAACTTCCCGGATATAGATTGGGGAACAAATGCTAGTAGCAATAATAGGGCTCAGATGTTCCTAGATGTGCTTGCTGATCAATTCCTTCATCAAGTGGTAGCTGAACCGATGAGGGGGGAAGCCATTTTAGATTTGATTCTGGTAAGTAGTGAGGACCTCGTTGAGGAAGTGGTAGTAGGGGACAACTTGGCTCCAGTGATCATGAGCTAATTCAGTTTAAACTAAATGGAAGGAGTAACAGAATAAAGTCAAAGACTAGGGTTTATAATTTTAAAAAGGCCAATTTTAACAAATTAAGGGGACTGGTAAGGGAAGTGGATTGGGCAAACATATTAATGGATCTAAAGGCAGAAGAAGCCTGGGATTACTTTAAGTTAAAGATGCATGAGCTGTCAGAGGCCTGTATCCCAAAAAAGGGAAAAAGATTACTAAGCAAGAGATTTAGACCGAGCTGGATGAGCGACCGACTCAAAGGGGCGATTAGAAAAAAACAGAAAGCGTACAAAGAGTGGAAGAGGGGAGGGATCAGTAAGGAAACTTACCTTAGTGAAGTCAGAGAATGTAGAGATAGAGTGAGAAAGGCCAAAGGCCGTGTAGAGTTGGACCTAGCGAGGGGAATTAAAAGCAATAGTAAGAGGTTTTACAGCCATATAAATAGGAAGAAAGCAAAGAAAGAAGAAGTGGGACCGCTGAAGACTATAGCCGGAGAGGAGATTAAAGATAATCTAGGCATGGCACAATATCTCAATGAATATTTTGCATCGGTGTTTAATGAGGCCAATGAAGGTATTAGGGATACTAGCACCAATACAGAGGGGCATACAGGATGGGGGATTACCGTATCCGAGGTAGAAACAAAACTTGAACAGCTTAATGGGGCTAAGTCGGGAGGACCGGACGATCTTCATCCGAGAATATTGAAGGAATTGGCACAGGAAATAGCAGGCCCATTAGCGATAATATTTAATGAATCTGTAAACTCGGGGGTGGTCCCGTTAGACTGGAGAATAGCTAACGTGGTTCCTATTTTCAAGAAAGGGAAAAAAAGTGATCCGGGTAACTACAGGCCTGTCAGTTTAACATCTGTAGTGTGCAAGCTGCTGGAGAAAATTCTGAAAGAGAAACTAGTTGAGGACCTTGAGGTTAATGGCAATTGCGATAAATTACAACATGGTTTTACGAAGGGCAGATCGTGCCAAACGAATCTGATCTCCTTCTTTGAGAAAGTAACGGACTTATTAGATAAGGGAAATGCGGTGGACCTAATATACCTGGATTTCAGTAAAGCGTTTGATACTGTACCCCATGAGGAATTATTGGTTAAACTGGAAAACATGGGGATCGATATGAAAATCCAGAGGTGGATAAGGAATTGGTTAATGGGGAGAATGCAGCGGGTCGTATTAAAGGGTGAACTGTCAGGTTGGAGGGAGGTTACTAGTGGAGTGCCTCAAGGTTCGGTTTTGGGACCCATTTTATTTAATCTATTTATAACTGACCTTGGAACCGATTGCAGGAGTGGGCTGATAAAGTTTGCGGATGATACGAAGGTGGGAGGCGTTGCAAATTCGGAGGAGGATAGGGATATTCTGCAGGGAGACTTGAATGAGCTTGTGAATTGGAGTATCAGAAATAGGATGAAATTTAATAGTGAAAAGTGTAAGGTGATGCACTTGGGGATGACTAATAACAATTTTAGTTACAAGATGGGGACGCATTGGTTAGAAGTAACGGAAGAGGAGAAGGACCTAGGGGTCCTTGTAGACCGCAGGATGACTATGAGTCGACAATGTGACGTGGCGGTGAAAAAAGCCAATGCGGTCTTGGGATGCATTAGGCGAGGTATATCTAGTAGGTATAAGGAGGTCCTGCTTCCGTTGTATAAGGCGCTGGTGAGACCTCATTTGGAGTACTGTGTGCAGTTCTGGTCTCCCATGTTTAAAAAAGATGAACTCAAACTGGAACGGGTGCAGAGAAGGGCGACTAGGATGATCAGAGGAATGGAAAACCTGTCGTATGAAAGGAGACTAGAGGAGCTTGGGTTGTTTAGTCTGACAAAGCGAAGGCTGAGGGGGGATATGATTGCTATCTTTAAATATATCAGAGGGATAAATACAAGGGAGGGAGAGGAATTATTCCAGCTTAGTACTAATGTGGACACGAGAACGAATGGATATAAACTGGCCGTGGGGAAGTTCAGGCTTGAAATTAGACGAAGGTTTCTGACCGTCAGAGGGGTGAAATATTGGAACGGCCTTCCGAGGGAAACGGTGGGGGCGACGGACCTGTCTGGTTTTAAGATTAAGTTAGATAAGTTTATGGAGGGAATGGTTTAATGGTAAAACATAGTAGCCAAGGAAAACCAAGCAATGGTACGTAAATAGTAAAATGGCTAACAGGGGTCAGGCTAGAGACTCTTGCCTACATGCTCGGGGTCTTACTGATCGCCATATTTGGGGTCGGGAAGGAATTTTCCTCCAGGGTAGATTGGCTGAGCCTCTGGAGGTTTTTCGCCTTCCTCCACAGCATGGGGCAGGGATCACTAGCAGGAGGGTCTCTGCCAATTGAAGTCACTAAAACACAGGATTGGGGACTTCAACAGCAGAATCCAGGGAAGGGGTAGGGATGGTTTTGTGGCCTGCAGCAAGCAGGGGGTCAGACCAGATGATCATAATGGTCCCTTCTGACCTTAAAGTCTATGAGTCTATGAGTCTTATATATTAATAATGTACACACTTGGACTGAGGTGGAGATGGACATAGGAGACGGAAGTGTTGAGAGTCTCTGGGTTAGGCTAAAGGGGGTAAAAACCAAGAATGATGTCATGCTAGGAGTCTACTACAGGCCACCTAACCAGGTGGATGAGGCTTTTTTTAAACAGCTAACAAAATCATCCAAAGCCCAAGATTTGGTAGTGATGGGGGACTTCAACTATCCAGATATATGTTGGGAAAATAACACAGCAGGGCACAGACTATCCAATACATTCTTGGACTGCATTGCAGACAACTTTTTATTTCAGAAGGTTGAAAAAGCTACTAGGAGGGAAGCTGTTCTAGACTTGATTTTAACACATAGGGAGGAACTCATTGAGAATTTGAAAGTGTAAGGCAGCTTGGGTGAAAGTGATCATGAAATCATAATGTTCACAATTCTAAGGAAGGGTAGAAGGGAGTATAGCAAAATAGAGACAATGGATTTCAGGAAGGAGGATTTTGGTAAGCTCAGAGAGCTGATAGGTAAGGCCCCTTGGGAATCAAGACTGAGGGGAAAAACAACTGAGGAGAGTTGGCAGTATATCAAAGGGACACTATTAAGGGCCCAAAAGCAAGCTATTCCACTGGGTAGGATAGATAGAAAATGTGGTAAAAGACCAGCTTGGCTTAACCACGAGATCTTGCATGATCTAAAAAATAAAAAGGAGTCATATAAAAAATGGAAACTAGGACAAATTACAAAGGATGAATATAGACAAACAACACAGGAATGCAGGGTCAAGATTAGAAAGGCAAAGGCACAAAATGAGCTCAAACTAGCTACAGGAATAAAGGGAAACAAGAAGACTTTTTATCAATACATTAGAAGCAAGAGGAAGACCAAGGACAGGGTAGGCCCACTGCTCAGTGAAGAGGGAGAAACAGTAACAGGAAACTTGGAAACTGCAGAAATGCTCAATGACTTATTTGTTTCAGTCTTCACCGAGAAGTCTGAAGGAATGCCTAACATAGTGAATGCTAATGGGAAGGGGGTAGGTTTGGAAGATAAAAAAAAAAAAAAAAAGTTAAAAATCACTAAGGGCTGGTCTTCACTACCCGCCCGGATTGGTGGTAGAAAATCGATCTCTTGGGGATCGATTTATCGCGTCTCGTCAGGATGCGATAATCGATCCCCGAATCGACGCGTGTACTCCACCAGCCCAGGTAGGAGTAAGCGCCGTCGACGGGGGAGCTGCGGCGGTTAATTTGCCGCCGTCCTCACAGCGGGGTAAGTCAAATTCAGCTACACTATTCCCGTAGCTGAATTGGCGTATCTGAAATCGATCCCTCCCCCATAGTGTAGACGTAGCCTTAGAAAAGTTAGATGCCTGCAAGTCACCAGGGCCTGATGAAATGCATCCTAGAATACTCAAGGAGCTAATAGAGGTGGTATCTGAGCATCTAGCTATTATCTTTGGAAAATCATGGGAGACAGGAGAGATTCCAGAAGACTGGAAAAGGTCAAATATAGTGCCCATCTATAAAAAACGAAATAAAAACAACGCAGGAAACTACAGACCAGTTAGTTTAACTTCTGTGCCAGGGAAGATAATGGAGCAAGTAATTAAGAAAATCATTTGCAAACACTTGGAAGGTGGCAAGGTGATAGGGAATAGCCAGCATGGATTTGTAAAGAACAAATCATGTCAAACCAATCTGATAGCTTTCTTTGATAGGATAATGAGTCTTGAGGATAAGGGAGAAGCGGTGGATGTGGTATACCTAGATTTTAGTAAGGCATTTGATATGGTCTCGCATGATATTTTTATTGATAAACTAGGCAAATACAACTTAGATGGGGCTACTATAAGAGGGTGCATAACTGGCTGGATAACCATACTCAGGGAGTAGTTATTAATGATTCTCAATCCTGCTGGAAAGGTATAACAACTGTGGTTCCGCAGGGGTCTGTTTTGGGACCAGCTCTGTTCAATATCTTCATCAACGACTTAGATATTGGCATAGAAAGTACGCTGTTATAGACTCAGGCCAAGTGGGTACAACAAAGTAGTAGATGGCAGATATACTAGCCACTGGATTAGCAGTTTTCTGTTTCCTGACTGACCAGAGCAGGGGCTGCTCTAGACTAATGAGAACACCTGACTCCAATTAACCTGCAAAGAGTCAGGTGAGTCCATTAAGGTAATGTGAACACCTGACTCTAGTTAAGGCCCTTTTGATACTATAAAAGGGCTCACTCCAGTCAGGTTGGGGAGAGCCAGGGAGCCAGAGGAGAGGAAGTGCAGCTGAAGGGCTGGTTAATGAAGACACCCTCAAACCATCAGTAAGGGAGCCCTAAGGTAAGGGTGAAGAAGGAAGAAGCAGGAGAGCTGTGAGGAAGTGGCCCAGGGAAATGTAGCAACTCTGGCAGTGAAAGGTTGGCTGCCAACAGCTGCTACCATTAGGGTCCCTGGGCCGGAACCTGGAGTAGAGGGCGGGCCTGGGTTCCCCCCAACCTGCCACTACAGAAACACCTCCTGGGAAGGGAAGACAGGCCCCTGTCAGGACAGAAGGCTAAAATGTTCTGAAATAAGCGCTAAAGACAACAGAGACTGTGGGAGTTCTCTCACCAACCTCCTTGCTGGCTTATGATGAAAAGGGCTCAGTAGACTGTAACCCTGGCCCTAGAGAGAGAAGGGCTATGTGGAGGGTCTCAGTGAGCCACTGAGGCTAGCGTAAACCACCTAGAAGTGCGGGACCCATGGGGACAAGGTCAGAGCTCTGCCACAATGCTTATTAAGTTCCCAGATGATACCAAATTGGGAGGGATTGCAACTGCTTTGGAGGATAGGGTCATAATTCAAAATTATCTGGACAAATTGGAGAAATGGTCTAAGGTAAACAGGATGAAGTTTAATAAAGACAAATGCAAATTGCTCCACTTAGGAAGGAACAATCAGTTTCACACATATAGAATGGGAAGAGACTGTCTAGGAAGGTGTACGGCAGAAAGGGATCTAGGGGTTATAGTGGACCACAAGCTAAATATGAGTCAACAGTGTGATATTGTTGCAAAAAAAGCAAACATGATTCTGGGATGCATTAACAGGTATGTTGTGAGCAAGACACGAGAAGTCATTCTTCCGCTCTACTCTGCGCTGATTAGGCCTCAGCTGGAGTATTGTGTCCAGTTCTGGGGACCGCATTTCAAGAAAGATGTGGAGAAATTGGAGAGAGTACAGAGAAGAGCAACAAGAATGATTAAAGGTCTAGAGAACATGACCTATGAAGGAAGGCTGAAAGAATTGGGTTTGTTTAGTCTGGAAAAGAGAAGACTGAGAGGGGACATGATAGCAGTTTTCAGGTATCTAAATGGGTGTCATAAGGAGGAGGGAGAGAACTTGTTCATCTTAGCCTCTAAGGATAGAACAAGAAGCAATGGGCTTAAACTGCAGCAAGGGAGGTTTAGGTTGGACATTAGGAAAAAGTTCCTAACTGTCAGGGTGGTTAAACGCTGGAATAAACTGCCTAGGGAGGTTGTGGAATCTCCATCTCTGGAGATATTTAAGAGTAGGTTAGATAAATGTCTATCTGGGATGGTCTAGACAGTATTTGGTCCTGCCATGAGGGCAGGGGATTTCACTCGATGACCTCTCGAGGTCCCTTCCAGCCCTTGAATCAATGAATCATCCCCACTGCCAATGGAATATGCACAACCATTCTCATGTTCAGGTTACTAGCCAATACATCATGACTGAGGCACCAGCCATGCTGATGTGTATTTGTTTGGGGATTCTGAAAATGTCCCATTTTTCCTAGTGTTTCTGAGAGCACAGGCAATATTTAGCATCTGTTAATGAATAATTTCCATATGGTAATAAGTTACTGGTGGATGGAGAAACATAAGGTTGCACATCTGGGCTCTCTGTCTACCCTCTGCCAGATGCATCAGAGATCTGACCAGGTTGTGTACCTCCAACCATGCAGAGACCATTTTCTTTCTGTGGCCCAGACTTCCAGTTTTGACAGTGACCACTGTGGCTGTCCACTATGTCACAGTAATAACAGGCTGCTCTGGCACTCAGTACTATTTCTGTGACTGAAAGAGATGTGTCCCAATGCCACTTGCACCTTCAAACCCGTTGCTGATAGACAAATAGCAGGTGGCTCTTGATAGAGCTTTCCATGGGTATTTGTACAGTTCCCATCTGCCCTTTCCCAGAGTAGGTGCAAACCTCCGTGATCCCTACAGCTTACAATGGAAAATTCTACCTTGTATTTCCAAAATCTACCAAACTATGAAAGTCCCACAAGCAAAAATATCCAGTCTCCATCCTAATTACCCATCTCACTTTCTTTGGAAATTCTTAGTATAGAAACTGGTGTTGCCTTCCCATCACTGTTGCCTTCCCATCTGACCTCCCAGAATAACTCGAAAGGCCAGGTTACAGGTGAAGATATTTCAGTTTCTCTAATGTTTACACTGAGGATGAAGGTTGGAGTAGTTCACTGAGGTTGGGAGATAGACTGTGGGACCTGGAAAGACAATCCAGGAGGGAGTCTGGGGTCAAGAGCCATAGGATCCTTCCATGCTTATAGTCTTTGGTGTGGCATCAAAGTATTTGTGAAGATAAGGACTGAAAATGGCACTATCCTGAAGATGTCAGGGACAAAGGCCCAAGAAAAGCAGGTCTGAAGATTTCTGGGAGCCTAGTACAGTGAAAAGGAATTAGGAACCATGGGACAGTGCAGTAAGTGCAATGAGATACATTTGATCCTAGGGATGTCCAAGATCCAGGGCTGAGGGGAGAACCAATATGATGAGAATCACAACAGGGGGAGAGACACAGGAAATAAGTTTGATGATGTAGCCCAAATGTACTGTGGGGAGAAGAGGAGGTTGGGAAGATTGGTGATAGAGCTGTATGATTATCTGAATTCACAGTTTGGTGGCCAAACTGAAAAATGAAAACAAGGGTTGTTTCCAGTTGAAAACAATATTTCATTTGACCTGAAATGAAACATTTTGTTATGTTTTTGAGGTTTTTTTTTTACCTTAAAAAAAGCAAAATTCAAAATGAAAAGTCATTTCTCATTAAGAAACATTTTTTTTTTACTTTTTCAGAATTTTTTTTTTAGATGAAACAATTCAACAAATTAAAACCTGCTGCAGTGAAGCTCAGTGTGCAAAGATCACATGGACCCACTGTGACGGGTTGGGTCACAGAAACCCCCTTGTGACTGCCACCTGATGTGTTGAAGCTACCTCTGAGCCCATTTTCCCTGGCAGCTTGGAACTTCAGTACCCTACCTTGTTGAGCCAGACATGCTAGCCTGCTACAAACACAGACCCAGGTTTGAACCATGTCCCCCAAAAGCTGCAGATTTAACTGAAAACGGCTTAGAAAGTGCTTCTGTCTCTAGCATCCAGATACCCAGCTCCCAATGGGATCTAAACTCCAAATAAATCCATTTTACACTGTATGAAGCTTGTACAGGGTAAACTCATAAATTGTTCGCCCTCTGTAACACTGATAGAGAGATATGCACAGTTGTTTGCTCCCCCAGGTATTAATTACATACTCTGGGTCAATTAATAAGCAAAAAGTGATTTTATTAAATATAAAAAGTAGAATTTAAGTGGTTTCAAGTAATAACAGACAGAACAAAGTGAATTATAAGGAAAATAAAACAAAAACACGCAAGTCTAAGCCTAATACAGTAGGAAACAAAATGCACGTAAATCTCACCGTCAGCGATGTTCCAATAAGTTTAGTTGACAAACTAGACTCCTTCCTGGTCTGGGTCCAGCAATCACTCACATCCCCGACTTACTGTCCTTTGTTCCAGTTTCTTTCAGGCATCTCTTTGGGGTGGAGAGGCTATCTTCTGAGCCAGCTGAAGACAAAATGGAGGGGTTTCCAGGGCCTTATATAGTCTTTCTCTCTTGTGCAACATCACAGCCACCAGATGGAATCTCTAGCCACCTGGACAAGTCACATGTCTGTGAAGGATTCAGCTTTTTGCAGGCCGATGACATTGTTTACATGTTAGTTTGAACATTCCCAGGAAAGCTCAGATGTGGATTGCCGTCTCCTAAAGTCCATTGTTAGTTAAGTACTCCCAATTACTTGAATAACCCCATCGCACTATGCTGACCAAATCTGCCTTTGTGTTTCCTACAGCAAATACTTTAAATACAAGCATAGAGCCAACACCCATAACATTATGGGGTGCAATGTTACTCCCACTAGTTAGGATTTGAAAATCTCTTAAAATGATATCAATTCAGAAAAGTTGCTTTGATCTTAAAGAGATGGGGCTATTTACTGACTTGCCAAGAGTCGTACATCTCATGAGATACATATGCATTTTGCACATCTTTCACACATAAATGAAAAAGCAAGAGGATCCCCCCCAGACGAGGCCCTTGGGTGTGGAAGTTATACAACCATAAACACAGGTAATCAGCAGAAAGACAATGTACCAAGCTCCTCAGGGAAACAAGTAGATGACACCTAGAACATTGGAGGCAAAGTCAAATCTGGTCTTATGAGTTCTGAAATGAAATATATGTCTTCTCAAAAGAAGGATTTGAAGGTTCACCCTAAGTATTGGATATAAGAAAGTTATTCTTGCTTTCTGTTGGACTCCCTTTGAGGCATCAAACTGAAAATTGTGTTCCCTTTCCTTCTGTAAATAGCAGAAATATTTTGTGCATGACATCTGCACCTTTTCCTATATGCTAGCCTCCTACACACATAGGAGAGTTTACTGAGAAACTTCAAAGTACTAGAGACTTCAGGTTTGGTCTTGGGCTATGCTCAGGCCATTTTGCACTGATCCACAAGGCACACCTAAACCCAGCAGATCCTGACCCTGGGAGCTCTACTCTGCAAAGGGAGATGCTGAGAGGCATAGAACTTTATAGCAGTTACTATTATCTCTGTTGCTGGCTGTTGGTGCAGAGGATATGGCCAAGAGAAGGGGGGGCATGGCCAAGGTGTCCTGGCCCCCCGTAATCTCACTTACTATAATAGATTGTTAGGCCTATTGGCACCTGGTGCAGGTAGCTGCTGTGTCATATGCCAGAAGACTGGACCAATGCAGAGTTGCTCCAGGAATGGGGAAGTTCAAAGGGCACCTTTGCAAACTACCTCAATTGCTGTGCTGAATTCACCTCAGTCTCAGATCAGGATCTGACCTGTCATGACATTAATATTTCAGTGCCAAATAACATTTGTCTTTGAAATCATGGTACACTTCACATGATACTGGATATTCAAAATGGTAGTCATAGTGATCCTAAGTGGAGGTCAAGAATAAATTGTTAATATTAGCATACTACTATGATAACATCACCAAAAGGTATTTTTCATTTTTAATATTTTAAGAAATTGTCACCTTTTAACAAGTCTTGGAAATGTAGATGGCATTTCACTTTCAGATTTCAAAATATTATAGATCCTACCCAGTTGACGTAGCAAGAAACTTGTTAAAAAACAATTATAAGAAGTTAAGCCAAACCACACACTTTATAGCACACCACTTTAAAATCAAGCCTTCTTAAATAACACATTAAAGGAATACATCTGTTCAAAGACTTGTATAGAAACATTATTTTGCTTTTCTGATGGCCTGGGGAGAAGGACACCAGGACTGGGAATCAAACTTGGTCTCCTGTATGGTAGTATGCAATATTGTCTTTAGCTAGTATGTGGGCTTGTGACTGCCTCCTCTTGTCAGGGTACAAGGCTAGGGGCTTGGTCCTCTGCTATGCTGAGTTTATACTTTCCACTCCCTCAATCCTGAGCCAGACTGGGTGTGAAATGTTACCCAACACAATTTAGAGCAGGCTCAGGCTGCTCAAGGTTAACCTAACTGCAGATGCTGTACAAGCTGATAATCTGGCAGACTGTATGTCCTCTTTCCTAGCCAGGCACGCTCCTTTCACACTCTTTCCAGTCTCCCACCATGTAGAGGTGGGAGGAAACAGGTGCTCAGAGCCAGTTTAGTTGGCTTTGCACCGCTCAAAGATTCTTCTGCAGCAGGGAAAATCCTTTAGGGTAGCTTTCCAGCTTCTTTGTGCAGCTTCAGTAGATCAAAACAGTCAGAAGAGGAGCTGAGGATGAGGTGTGCACCACTGTGGTATTATTAAACCTTGCTCTGGTGGCTTACTGACTGGTATTTCTAGTTTCAGAAGAGATTATAAATCCCCTCATGCCTTTAGGCCCAAGTCTTAATTGCAGATGTAAACTATGGGAGAAAAAATGATGGCCAAGAAATGTAGACGTACAAAATCCTTGGAATGTGCTGCTTAGATAAATTGTAATTTGAGTACCTGTTATTATAGCTCATTGACCTTACAAATTACTATGTAATGCTAGAAACAACCTACTTAAATGATATTGATAGCAATAGGTTGAAAAGTAGACAATGAAAAGCTAATTTTTCCTCTCAAATGCAGGTTCCTTCAAATGATGGATCATATGTCAGATCCTTTGCTGAGGTATATCACATAGCTCCTATCGAGTAAGTAGAGATATGCTGATTTGGAACAGGTGAGGATCAGGCCCACAGGGTTTGACTCTCCACTGCCTTGCAGTTTATCTGGTTATTTACATCTGTGCAAGGTGGATGTAACATACCACTATCAGTGTAAGCAAATGAATAATTCTGATCTGATACCACTTTATACCACCCTGCACCTACTTTACACAGGTGTAAATGATTAAACAAGGAACAAGGCAGAGAAAAATCAAACCCCCTTTTCTTGGACTGATTTAGTCAGCATCTCTTCATGTGGCTTATTCACTCATAACTGCTTTTTGAGGATGTGCTATGTGCCTTTCTCTCATATTCACTCTGCCGTCAGGAAGTAAACGTGTTTTCTGTTAGATAAGGGATATATTTTACTCTGTTTTTATATAAAAATTTAATATAGAAGTATGCCTTAGCTAATCTCTCTGTTTTCATCTAACCATATCTAACAGATGAGTCACTCCCTCTGCTGGGGATATATCTACAAACTGCTCGGTTTGTTCTTTAAATGAAAACAATGTTGTTTTTAAGGGAAAGAGTAGAAACATTTTATAGTCTCACACACAGAAAAAAATCATATTCTTTATTTGGCAGATACATCTCTATCCTGTTCCTAGCTGTTAAAGTATTTACTTTTTGCTTCAGAAAATGAATATGTACAGAATACTTTAAATGTAAAAAAAAGTTATCATTGATGTTCCACTCATCTTGTTTTAAAATATTATTTTTATTTAACAAAATTTGTTATAAATATAAATTTGTTATAAATGTAAATAAATTATGTACTGGTTACAAAAGAAGCCAGATTGACAGTCCTAAAAAATAGAGTCCCCAGATTAGACACATAGTGGATTCAGCAGCAGCACAAGATTCTCCATACTTTCCTGTCAGTGTTCCTCAAACCAGTTGTGGAGGGAACATTACATAGCCTTCAAGGCCAAAAGGAACCATCGTACTCATCTAGTCTGAAGTGCACACCACATGCCATAGAACCTTGCTAACCCAACCGTTCCTTTAATAAGAGTTAATTAAGTCCTGAAATCATTGTTTAAAGACTTGAAGTTACAGAGAATCCACCATTTACACTAGTTTAAGCCTGCAAGTGACCCATACCCCAAGCTGCAGAGAAAGGCAAAAAGCACCAATCTGACCCAGGGAAAAATTCCTTCCTAACTCCAAATATGGTGATCAGTTGGACTCTGAGCATGTGGGCAAGACCCACCAGCCAGACACCTGGGAAAGAATTCTCTGTAGTAACTCAGAGCCCTCCCCATCTTGTGGCCCATCACTGGCCGTTGGAGATATTTGATGCTAGCAGTTGCAAATCAGCTACATGCCATTGTAGGCAATCTCAATATACCAACTGTCACATGGTAATTACAGTGGCAGGGGAACAGACTATATGACCAAATGGCACATACTCCATTGTCAACAGGGCATGCTGTAATTCCATTGATGTCAATGGGGCTAGACTGGTGTAAAAGTGGTGTAAGTGAAAGAAGAATCAGGTCATGTGATTCTTTTGACTAACTTTTGGCTTCTGTTCACCCAGACTATTTCTAAATCAACTAGCTACACGATGTCCAAGGGCCCCCGCTCTACTTGAACTAACTACATTAAAAACAAAGTGTTTTAAACATTTAAAATGAAAGAAAAAGTGGACCTGTGTTCCAGAGCAGGTTGTAATTCCCACCTCCAGTTGTGATCCCACATATTTTAGAAGTGAGTGGTCTGTTGGAAAAGGGATGACAAAAAATGATACTACTACAAACTCTTTACCTAACCAACACACCTTGCTAGTTATTAAAGAGTAATGATGGGCCTAAGCAAAGGTCAAACATACTAATATTCAAGTTTAAAAAATACTATCATGGCAACAACCACTACAAATGAAGCAAGTAGATAGGAAAAATCATGGGATTATGTAACTGGAAAAGAGATTGGCGAAATAAAATAATCATTAGATCTCAGGAAACTACTGATTAATAAAGCCTATGAAAAACTGGTATGAGTCTGGAGGAACTAATTTGGCTTCAATGAAGTTATTTCAAATTAACACAGGTGTAAAAAGGAGCAACATTTGGACCTATGCATGCCTATTAAAGTTGAAAATTTTAAATTAAAAAAGCTCATAGTATTTCATCCTGTTTTATAATTTTATTTTTAAGCTCTATAACTTTTTCAATTTAAAATATATTGTAATGAGTTCAAAAATTCCCTTAATATAGAATAAGCCTGTCTAAGAGATTTGAGAACATTTGATCACCATCTTTTGGTTTTGGTGACATCATACTGCACACATATTATAATATGATATTTTATTGGTTGCAGACATTTAATTCCCAATATTGCATGTATGCTTGAAATTAGGAGACTTAAATTCAAACCCCATTTTTTGTAATATTGGGTGCAATATGCCCTATACCAGATGCTATTTGATTAATTATGACTATGTTAATATTGTCATGACTAAATATGAGACTAAAAGTTTGCAATAAAATTATGTGGACTTAACAGAGTATAGGGATAAACGTATAGTATACAGTAACATGACGTGGTTAAGCTTGATACTATATTCAGACTAAAATCAAAAGAACTCCTAAAAATTGACTTATTGTTATTTTATCTTGAGAGAGGAGCAACCATTCCCCTTAGGGGTTTCTTCATGCAATGCTGTACATGCTGGTAGCTGTATTGCTGGACTAAGTTGTGGAGGTTCATAAATTCAGAGAATATAGAATTGATTGGTGTGGGATATATGACAATGTGTTCTGCCTGCTGAATATACAGCTGCTGCTACAGTAAATGCAGTGGTCACTCTGGTTTCTCACCTGTGGCTCTTCCAGGTGTTGCAATGAATGCAACATCTGGGACAGAATGCACAGTTATACTGAGGTCATCTATTGTTCTATAGGTTGCAAATGAAGCCCAGTCAATTAACTCTGTGTTTGCTGGAATACTAGCATAGAAACAGAAGAGATTGTTCTAATATGTTTAATTTCTCAGGAATTGATTTAACTCAGAAATGAATATAAATTGGCAGGTTAAGTTTTACTACACCGTAGCATTTCTCCATTTGGTAACTTTTGCTTTTTTCTGAATGTCCACACTCAATACTAATATTTATGAGCTTTGAATACCGATACAGTATTAAAGAGACTGAAGCTATCCTGTATAGTAACTCAGCCAAAAGCACATGCCATCTCACATTGGGCCACAACTTTGCTTTCATTATTTTTCCTGCTCCATGTCTGCTCTCAGTACCTTTATTATCAGGTGTATAACCAAAAATATGGCTCCCTGGTACTGTACTTGTTGCATCCCTGAAAAATATAACAAAGGCAGAACTCAGAAAATTATTTTGAGTCTGTTCATTCAGACACTATATTTTCATTTGTGTATATTATACTTACTTTTTCACTAACAGGACTGTAGATATTCAAAAGCAGAAGATATTTAAAATATCTATGAATTTGCATATTTAAGTATCTACTTGTCATATTAACTAGCTGCCATATGTGAACCTCACAGATTATCTCCCACAAGAACCTACATGTAAAAAGCAATCAACTATGCACACATACCCAGAGCTATTAGAATGCTGGAAGAAGTTATATAATGAATGAGAATTTTCATTCAGTTGACAAATGCACTCAGGCACAGTGCCAATGGAAACTTTGGGATTGTGAACACGGTTCCTGTTATAACAAAAATCAGTTCACATACACAAATCAATTTTTTAAAGTCTTACAACATGGTAAAATAAAAATAGATTTTCATTGAAGCGCTGAAAGGTAAGTCTACAGTAGCACATCATGTCTCTTCCAAAAATCAAATTGCAGCCTCAAACCACGAAGATAAAAAAGAGTCACAATTTCATTTTTATAATGGCAAAAGTACATATTTTTCACATCTCCACACTTGAAAAGGCAGAAACATGTTTGCTGACACTTTTCAAAATAATTTGCTCTCACACTGAAAACAAATATGGAAAATCGCAGTCCAAAAGGAAAATGTTTGGCAAAGTTACAAACATTAAAAAAGGACTTTTAGAATGAAAATATTTAGGAAATCTAAACTATAGGTTTCTCTGATATTTAAGTACAGATTGTCCCCACCACTTGTGCGAGTAGAGAAGAGCTCTATGTGGTGAAACACAGGGAGGCAAGGAACAGTTCTCCTACTCCCTGAGATCCTGTAAAAATCCCAGTGTGGATGCACTGTAGAATCAGGCATCATGAGGTTTTGGGAACAGCCTTGGGGCTGAAGGATGTGGAGCTGGGGACCAGCCACCCTTCAAGGCACAGTGCTTGCTTAGCTTTGATAATATTAGTGAGGACAATGGGTGATTCAGCAGCCTCTTTGTGGCTGTCTCCTACCTATGCTCGTCAGTGAATTATGTCTTCACAGATCCCCAAGTTCTGTGCGGCTGGGAAGCCACACAACCTTGCTTTATTCTGCTTGGTGTATCCAGCCACCTTGAACACACCAGCCTTGTGCTCTAGTCTCTCGACTGTTTCCCTGTCTGCTTCTGTTGACGGTTCAAGGACTTCATCTTGATCTTCAAAACTCCCAATGGGTCAGGAATCAGTTTCACTACTAACTGCATCTCCATTTATGACCTGCCAGACATCTAGGCTACTCTGGGACAATGCTGTTCACTAAACTCAGGAGATAGCACATGAGAACTGGAGATAAAGCATTCTCATATTAAAGGCTTTAGCTGTGGGGACAACTTCCAGAGGCAGTTAGACTAGTCTAGAGTCTGAGCAGTTTTTAGAAATGTTGCAAGCCTTTGACACATTTTTTTCCACTGTAATTAAAAAGATTTAGATACACAAACACACAAAATGAAAAACAAACAAAATTCTAGAACTGGTAGAAGATGTTTAAAATGTTAAATATTTGATTTTTTCACTAAAATTTAATATCAATACCCCCTTTAAATGAGCATTCACCTCTTGTATGCCTCCAAGTGGCAGGGTGCAATAGTACAATCCTTTTCTTACTCCTGGTGCTCCTCGGCAGGTTGCCAGTTGATCGGGTTGGGTCTTCAGTAGCTCTGGCCAAGTCACAAAGTCTGAATGAACCCCTTCCGGGGTACTAAAGAGCCCAATACATAAATTTGCCCTTGCTAGGGTCGTCAGCCTAAGTTCTGGGCCCTTTAAATTCAGCCCTTTGTTGAGGCTCCCAAATAAGCCCTCTCCTCTTTTTGGAGTTTGTTTCACTTTATCTGTGGCCACTTGGGGAACTTGGGTCCACCCACAAACCAACGTCCTAGACACAGCATCCACGTACTGCTTATGTCAAACCTTCACTGCTATTTCCCTGGGCTTCTTCCCTCACAGCCCTTTTTGCTTCAGTCCCATCTCAGGGCCAACATCCTCAGGTTTTTCTCTCTGTAATCCCAGCTGTGTAAATTCAGACAGCCTTAAATTCCGTCTAATGGTTGGGCTCCTTTCGCCAGAGTAGAACACTCTTCTTCTTTCCTGTGGTCCCAGCCAAGAACTGACATGTTAAACTCCTACAGCTCCTTTTATCTGGCCAAGCAGGCCCCAGATTGGCTGTTGCCAACCCTTCTAGTCCTTGGAGGACCAGGTCTCTGAGGTTTCAAAAATGGATATTCCAGAGAGTCCTCTCTAGACAAGTTTGGAGGGCCCTCCTTCACTGCTCTTTTTCTGTCATCTTACTGCTTCTTGAGGGGAGGACATAGTAGAACGATGCCTCCCAGCA
The DNA here is from genome assembly GCF_013100865.1 of Trachemys scripta elegans. NCBI lineage: Eukaryota > Metazoa > Chordata > Testudines > Emydidae > Trachemys > Trachemys scripta. Next base: position 118,247,820 of record NC_048299.1, on the reverse strand, counting down.
GGAAATTTCAAAGGCCTAATGCATCCCTTAACACTTCTCTCCCCAATTTGCTGTGAACATTTCTGCAAACATTTTGTTCCATTTTTTGACTAGCTCTACAAAAAAACCTGCCAAACCTGAGGAAAGCCTCCTGTAAAGGAAGATGTTGCCAAGTTAAATAAAAAAGTAAGGGCATTTAATTTGCCAAATCCAGCCCTCATATAAGTGGATACAGGGGAGAAGAGTAAAAGACTCCATAAAATATGCCATGGATACTCTATAAGGATGTAATTTACCTGGTAAGTACTAAGATACCACAGTGATGGATGCTATAGAAAACCCTCAGGCAGATATCTGGTGGAAGCTCACTGCAGTTCTGAGGCCTAGTCACTGTGAATGCTTTGCTATCATCTACGTTGAATTTCGCCCCAGGAACTGATAGTTAAAGTCTTCCTGCCAAGTATTAGTGCTGCAATAAGGTATGGAGAGCAAGACAGTCTCAGAGAATGGTTATTTTGGGCCAGATTGTGTTTTTCTTACTCAGGTGCCGGTGGTTTGGCTGGCAAGGAGCAGTAGGTTTGCCACAAGTTGCAGCAAAGACCCATTGCCCATGCCGTGGGGCCATATTCATCATGGTTGGAACAGCAAACCGGTTCACTGAATTGCTCTCATGACAGAAAATGTTCAATTGGTCAGCCTGAAAAAACCTGGAATATCTGTATGGGGTCTGACCTTAAATGCTCAGGGACATGTTTGTGAGCCCCAAGAGGAATCCAAAGCACACCATGTTTTTAAGGCAACTCTGGTTGAACAGATAATCGGGAAAACAATCTGGTTTGCAGATTGTAGTTCATATTATAAGGAAGGGAAGTGAGTTATAGGATTTGCAGGGGTGTGCCTGACTGGAAACATGCAAATAATTTACTCTTTCCAGTACAAATTAGAAAAGGGAGGAACCCAGTCTACAGAATTGTTAGCGGTTCTAGAAGTGTTAAGAAGAATGAAAAACAAACACATTGAAACAATCATTGGTGCTGATTCTGATTATGTTTACAAAGGTGCCACCATCTATAATCCATGGTGGAATACCATGAGTTTTATGGGGACAGATGGATTTGAAATTAAACACAGAATACATTAGCAGCAGATAGAAAAATTGGCAGTTGAATTTAGCAAGGTCAGGATGGTAAAAATCAAAATGCATAAAGGGAAAGGCCCATTACAAAGGGGAAATGAACAGGCAGATAAATTCACCAAAGAAGCAGCACTTCCTGGAGCAGTATGGAAAGCTGCACCCGTAGCAGTAACTACCTGGGTACAGGCAAAACAAGAACAAAAAGTTGATGAAAACAACCAGAAAGAGTTGCAAATATTACAGGACATGCAATCAAAAGATGAGCTAATACAGGAATGGATTGCAGAATGCCCTGCAAAATGGCAGGGTGTTCCACTGAAAAATGAAAAAGGTTTAATTATAGCAAAACCAGACAGTGAATGGGTCTTAGCCATACCTCAGCAAATGCAATACCTCCTTTTAGGATGGATACATGGTTCCGTTGTTGGGGGACACCCTAAATTAGAAGAGGTATTGGAAAAACTTTAAAAGATGGGTTGGTGGCCTAGAATGAAAGAAGATTTGAATATGCATATTCATAGCTGTTTAATATGTGCAAAACAAGATCCTGCTAGAAGGAAAAGTTGAGGAGAATTAATGCATCAGCCTTTAAAGGGTCCTATAGAGAGCTTGCAGGTGGATTTTGTCCAGTACACCTAGGAAGAAGAGATTTCAGTTTGTAATTGTAGATAGCTTATTCCCCACTTAGGAAAGAGAGTAGTTTAGCAGCTGCAAAAGTGTTAATAACTTAAATCTTTCCTAAATGGGGTTTACCAGAAAGCATTGACTCTGATAATGGAGCAGCTTTCATCGGACAAGTGTACCAAACTATGGGTACATGGGCTGGCATTCCCCTAACATTACACATCCCCTACCACCTTCAAGCAGGAGGGCAGGTGGAAAGAATGAACAAGTTTCTTAAAACTGAATTATCCAAAGTATACAATGAGTTGGGAACAAATTGGGCCATGGTGTTCCCATGGGTTCTTATGAGGATCCAGAGCCCTGCAAACCACATGACAGGATTTAGTCCTTATGAGTTGCTCTATTGGAGACCCATGCCAGGTTGAGAAAACTTGTTATATCTCTCAGACTGGGAAACTATAAAAGCACTGGCAACAACAATCTGGATGAATAGTCTTAAACACTGATTAGGTATGGTCCAAAGAGCTGCTGCAGCATAATAAGCTGCAGAACAGAAAAAAAATGAGTCAAGAATTTGATGAAAACAGTGATATTAAGCAATTGCAAATTGGAAGACAAGTAATGGTTAAAAATTAACCAGAACCTAAGAAAAAATTTCCAAAGGAGGAACAGCAAGGTCTTGGCCAATCATAGACAAGCTGGGACACTCATTATATCTGGTTGATGTAAAAGTTCAGCCTCGTTGGAAACATGTCATGCAGTTAAAGGAATACAAAGTTTAAACTGTACATTACAAGTTCTGTGCTTTTTTATAGATCAAGCATAAGGAATAACTGGTTAAGGTAAGCACAATGGAATCATTTCAAATGAATGATGTAGGTTTACTGAACTTAAATCTCTGGGCCATATCTGCACCTTGGATATTGATCCATATTAAAAAGATTTGAGGTGTATAGACCTTACCCCCTAAGACAATTGAGTGCAAGGGGAATGTAATCATCATCTGGTGGAATGACAGACACACCTTGATATGGAAACTAGACCAAGAAGGAAAACAGGCTATTCGGCTGTTGGGTCTAGGAATTGGATGGATGAATACAAGACCCATTGTTCCCCCATACACAAGATTTTTATTTATAAACCCCCTGAATGACCAGGAGATCCTGGCAATACTGGACTGGGAAGATGGCGTGGAAAAGAAATCCAAAATAAGAGTGGGTTAAGAGGTATATTATACCTAGCATTACTGTTGCTTAAAAAAGAAAAAAGAAAAAAAAAAGAGAAGCAATTGTTGATTTGTATTTTCACACGTTAGGATGCTAATCTGGGAAACAACAAGCAGAACGCATCCTTAGAGTATCACCATTTGCCATAAAGATTGCCTGGGGATGGATTATTACAAACATGACCAGGCCCAAAATGTTCCTGTTCAAGAAACTGATAAAACTCGAATTTAAAAAGAACTGACTCTAACCAAAAAGACACAAGGAAAATATGTTTGTTGTTGGAAGATTGATGATACTATTAATTGTGACCAGGTCATTGTCCTTACTGTATTTTCTAATACTGATTCCATTGACACACCTGAGATTGAGACACACATTGAACATGAAAGCACACAGATTAAGGGACAAAAAGTAGAAACTCCGAAAACGGAGCGAGTCCTTGTGAGAGCACATCAAATAGTGGAATGACAAGTCACAGCAGTATTAGGGGAGGATCTTACTTTGCCATGCAATATTCAACCATACCCACAAGAAAATGCTAATGTAGCAGTTGACTGGTTTAAAGCAGTGAATCCAGTAATCAGTCATGTGGAAGGGATCTTAAAAACATATGGGTAATGGACAAACAGAGTAATGTTTATCAATTCAGAGGATAAATGGAGCACATCCATTCGCATATATAGCCTTCAGCTAAAAGATGAGGGAATGTACATAGGAACTTGGGTTATGATCCCAGGTATTAGCAAATGTATCTACCAAGTACAAGTATGTGAGGGTACCTGTCCAACTCAAACACCCAGTCCACCCCCATTCACTCTATTCACCACTGACACTACCCCACCAATAGAATTTCCAATTCTACAACTTTGGCCCACATCAGGAGTCTTCCTGCACCCTAGCACAGAGTATATGGTAGAGAATGTGGGATGGATATATGTCCCACTAAAACTAAATTTTGCTAGTATGATCATGCCAATACAATGCCCCCAACATTACAAAGATCGGTTCAATTCAGAAATGGCCATGCACTTGCAATTTTCGAAGGGTTTTCAAATGGAATACATAAGGCAGTCAAAACAGGAGGAGGCATTAGCAGCCTATTGCTTGATCAACATACGATTACCATTGACAACATACATTCTATTGCTCAAGGGTTCAGCCACCTGAATTTTACTATTTTGTTAATTATTAACAGCATGGAAAAGAATGACGTTTCATTGGCAGTTGCCTGTGTGGCCTATGGTGATAGAGTAATTGAAATCATTGAGCGAAGTTTATTACAATTACAAAATTGGCCACGAGTACTAGACCGCACAGTAATTTTAAAACAAATACAGGAGCAAGGAGTAAACAATATTGCTCCTGTGTTCCTACAATTTTCTAAATTTGATAACATTACAAATTTAAATCATGATGACAGTAAAAGCCTTCACATCATGTAACTGATCGCCATATTTGGGGCTACGAAGGAATTTTCTTCTGGGTCAGATGGGCAGAGACATTGAGCTTTTTTGCCTTTCTCTGCAGCATGGGGCACAAGATATGTGCAGATCTAAACTAGTGTATATGGTGGATTCTCTGTAACTTAAAGTCTTTAAACCATGATTTGAGGACTTCAGTAACTGAACCAGAGGTTAGGGGTCTATTACAGGAGTGGGTGGGTGAGGTTCTGTGGTCTGCAATGTGCAGGAGGACAGACTAGATGATCACGATGGTCCCTTCTGACTTTAAAGTCTATGAGTCTATGAGTAACTGATAGGTCTCATAATGTAACTGTAAATGGGGGTTCATTGTTGAATGGTGTGTTTCCAATGGGGTCCCACAGAGATTGGTTGTTGGTCTTACACTATTTAATATTTTTATCAATGACATAAAAAAACATAAAATCATCACTGATAAACTTTGCAGATTACAAAAAAATTGGAGTCGTAGATAATGAAGAGGACAAGTCCCTGCTTCAGAGAGATATGGTGTAAATTTTTAATGGTGAGAATAATTAACCATGGAATAATTTACCAAATGTCATGGTGCATCACTGACAATTTTAAAATCAACATTGGATTTTTTCCTAAAAACTATGCTATAGAAATTATTTTGGGGAAGTTCTATAGAGGACAGATTAAATGATCGCAGTGGTATATTACAAACAATCTATTACAACCTGAAGCCAAACTGACTAGAGTAAAAAAACAAGTGGATGATTTCAGATGCTGTTAGAGCCAGCCCACTACTTCCTAATAACCTTGATAGAAAGTGAAAGCAAAGGCTGGGAAGTAATTTTCATTACCAATAACATCAGATGACAGTTTCTTGAGCATAGTCTGGACCTTAGCAATTTAAGGATTGCCAGTAGTTTGTTCTCTATAGTAGTTGGCACTTGATAGTGCCCACTCTGGTTGAGGTTACAAAACAGTTTAATTTCTAGCCATTTGATTTCTCCTACTTATAGCTAAGGTATTATATGTCTGTGACTTTTCTTGGATAAAAAACAAGGGGCCAAGATTTACTATAGGTGTAAACTCCATCCACTTTAATACAGTTATGCTGATTTACACCATCTGAGATTCTGGACTCATATAATGTATGTATGAGAAATATCTTAACATCTACTGGTAGGATTTTCTGTCTGCTGAAATTAAGTGATCCCATTCCGGAGTCTCTTCTGAACACTGGCCACTAGACTGAAATAGGGATGGTTTGTCCAAATGGGTAAACATGTAAGCGAAATACAAGTTTTATATTAATAACAGCAAATATCAATAGAGAATAATGGAGATGAACAGTACCATTCAGTGAAAAGTCCAGTGGTGCAGGGTATAGTGTGGTGGTTCCTGCAGACATTAATTTACTTCCATACTCTATGAAGCACACTTCATAATTCACACAACACTCGTTAGAAATGTCTTACAATGCTTTACTCCTCAACCCAAATCTGAAAAAGCCCTGGAATTCACTAAATCTGAAGATTAACAGTCAGTCTAGAAGAGTGAGATTTCCAGACCTGCTGAAGCCTGTGACAGATTTCAGCTACAGCTGGTAGGGAAATTATTGACAAAACAGTTGTTTGCTGGAAAATGCCGATTCATGGAAACAAAAATTTGTCCCGTGAAAGGATCTGTTTAATTGAAACTTTCATCAGGAAAGGAGTCTCCTGTCCATGTTGGAATTTATGATAAAAAATCAAAGATATACTAGAATAATCAATAGCCTGGTGATTAGGACATGCTATTTATTAGGCCAGAGAGAGAAAGCAAGCATGTATGAGAGAAAGTGGCCACATAGCTCAGTGGAATATGCACTCAGCTGTGTGTGGGAAAGGTGGACTCAGTTCTCTGCTCTTCAATTATTTATACAAAGCAGAACAACTGAAACAGAGACCCATCCCAAAGCCCTCACCTGTCTGATTCAGATCCATCCCCACCTCCTTCCAGGTGAATGCCCTAACCACTTGGCAATTGGCTATTCTGGGCTGTGTATCAGTTTCTGCTTTTTCATTAAAGAACTTTGGAAGGTCTCAGTTTCATCTGATGTACAATAAGAAATATTTTGAAAGCTTAGGAAAGCCATTGCCTGCCCAGCTCTAATTTCAGCAAGGATAGGTGGATCTACAGTATATCTACACTGCAGCTGGGAGCAAGCCTCTGAGCCTGTGCAGACAGACTTTTGCTAGTGGGGCTCAAATTAACATGCTAAAAGTAGCTGTGTGGACTTGGGCTGGAGCTTGGGCTCGCAAGCCTAGGGAGTCAGGTGGTCTTGAGAATCCAAGCTCCAGCCCAAGTTACTCTCCTGGCTGGGAGGTTTGCTCCCAGCTGCAGTACGGACATACCCTTAGGGGCCAGAAAGAAAGAGCAGGGTGTATGCTTCTATCCATTCTTCAAATGTAAAAAAGTTTCCAGATTTGATGCAATGCATTATTTGTGTAAAAGTTCGGGATGGTCCAGTGTTGTTGTTTTTTCCCCTAAAATGGTTCACTTACCTTTAAAATGAATCCTTAATATGGATTTAGACTAGATTTGTACTTTTATGGACATATATTTATTATAGGTCAAAGCCTAGTCCTATGGTAGTCAATGGAAAAAACTCATATTGATTTCAGTGAAACCAAGGATTTGTCTAATGGAACTAATTACATTTTCATAGTATAAGACTATATTCAGATGTGTTAACATGCTACGCATATGTCACAAGACAGCTGGAAAGCCATTAGCTTATCTGAACATTATATTACTTGTAAGTGCTGAAATATATAAATATGAAATTATTTATGCTGTGTATTGAGTTAGCTGAAGTAAGAGCAGCCCAATCAAGCCACAACATTTATAATATCCATTATGGATGGTCAATCTCACTATAATTGTGTAGTATTTGTTTTATTGTAGTGCATAGACATTGCAAAAACACATTGTAAAAGGAATTGCCTGACCCAAAGAACGTACAGTACAAACAAAGGCTGATAAGAGAAACCCAGAGACAATGTGACCTGACCAACATTATGTGGCAAGTTGGTGGCAGAGCCAGAAATAGAACCCAAATCACCTAAGTTACAGTCTAGGTCAGAGCTTATCCATTAGCCCACACTGCTTCTAAAGGAAAAACTTACTTCTTCTTCCTCTGAAGTAACAGCGTGAAGTATCTTGCCTTTGTTTGAAGTTTGAGAATGAGCCATCATATCATGTGAGTTCTATTGTGTAACCATCACATAACTGCTATACAATGTGACTATTCTATAAGAGTTGGTAACCCTTTTTTAAAAGTCTGTTTAAAAAAACACCAGATAATACGATTTTTAATGTTGGATCTGTAATAAAGTCAGTTCTTGGCTGCAAGCAGTATTAAGATTTAAAATAGGAAATACTTTGAAGGAAATGGAGCTGCACCCATCCCCCGGGTGATTAAATGTGGGTTTTTTGCTAAACTTCCTACATTCATCTTATTGTTTCAGGGAGTTCTAACTGCAAGCTTTTATAATAAGCATTTCAATTTGTCTTACCTTGGAGCTATGTAATGATATGCACAAGGCATTAAAATAAATTGTTCAGATTATAAGGAAAGTCCATCTCTCACTCCAGATCAGAGTGCACATTAATAATTGTTCAGACTAAGAAATAACACATATGGTATAGTGGATGTCTTAGGGAACTTGTCATGTGGTATTAAGCCTCTCCTTTTTTTAGAGCATCAGTTCAAATACAGCTCAGATTGGTAGTCAATGAAATTCATAACCAAATACAGTAAAAGCTTTGTTATCTGGCATGTTGGGGAAATGGGGGGTGCTGGTTAGTCAAAAATTCCGGTTAACTAAGAGTTATACTTACCAATGGAGGGAGGGAGCTTGGGTGCAGGAGGGGGCTTGGGGCAGTGGGTTGGGGCATGGGAGGGGTTTCAGGGTGCCGGATCTGGGTGGCACTCACCTTGGGCAGTTCCCAGCAAGTGGCGACATGTCCCTGGTGCTCCTAGGCGGAGATCCAGCCGCTCCCACAGCTCCCATTGTCCAAGATCCCCAGCCAATGGTAGCTGTGGAGCCAGCACTTGGGGTGGGGCACAGGCAGTGCACGGAGCTCCTGTGGCCATTCCTCCACCTAGAAGCATCAGGGACATGTCACCGCTGGCAGGGAGCCGCCCGAGGTGAATGCAGCCTAGGGTGGCCAGATGTCCCGATTTTATAGGGACAGTCCCGATTTTTGGGTCTTATTAGGATTTTAGGCTCCTATTACCCCCCACCCCCATCCCGATTTTTCACATTTGCTATCTGGTCACCCTAATGCAGCGCGTATCCAGCACCCTGAAATGCCAGTTTCTAGGGCTTTCCGGTTGGTAAAATGCCGGATAACACAGCTTTTACTGTAATAGCTTGTTCATTTAAAATGAGTTGGTTATTTCAGTCCTTTTCTTAGAAGACAGGCATCCAAATAAGGGACAATGTTTTCATAAATGTCATTAATTGACTAAATCTAGAACAGAGAGGCTAACACCTAGTGGATACTGAGGATAAACTAGCCTTTGACTTATGAAGATGCTTTGCAGGCTGGGATCACTGAGATGCTTTGGCGGACAGTATGGAGGAAGCTTACAATACTGCTATCCAGACTGTGTGTCTTCAGTGTATCACCAGAGGTCCCTACAGCTATGTTAAATTAATTCAATAGTAATGTGATGTTCAGCATATTCATAAATTATCTATAAAAAGGGTAAACAATGAGGTGGCAAAGTTGAAGACAATACAAAATTACTCAAGGCAGTTAAATGCAAGGCAGACTTTTAAAGAATTACAAAGGGATCTTGCAAAACTGGATGACTGGGCAACAAAATGACAGATGATATTCAGTGTTGATAAATGCAAAGTAATGAACATTGGAAAACATAATCCCAACAGCACATACAAAATGTTGGGGTCTAAATTAGCTGTTACCACTTAAGAAAAAGATCTTGGAGTCATTGTGGATAGTTCTCTGAAAACATCTCCTCATTGTGAAGCAGCTGTCAAAAAAGCTAACAGAATGTTAGGAACCATTAGGAAAGAGAGAGATAATAAGACAGTAAATATCATAATGCCATTATAAAAATCCATGGTATGCCCACTCCTTGAATACTGCATGCAGTTCTGGTTACCTCATCTCAAAAAAGATATATTAGAAATGGAAAAGGTAGAGAGAAGGGCAACAAAAATGATTAGGGGCATGTAACTGCTTCCATATAAGGAGCGATTTATAAAGACAGGGACTGTTCAGCTTGGAAAAGAGATGATTGAAGCGGGGATATGACAGAGATCTATGAACTCATGAATGGTGTGCAGAAAGTGAATAAGGAAGTGTTATTTAAACCTGCACATAACACAAGAACCAGGGGTCATCCAATGAGATTAATAGGCAGCAGATTTAAAAACAAAAAAACAAAAAAAACAAAAAAAGGAAGTTCTTCATCACACAAGGCACAGTCAACCTGTGGAACTCCTTGCCAGGGAATGTTGCGAAGGCCAAAAGTTTAACTGGGTTCAAAAACGTAATAGAGAAGTTGATGGAGGATAGGTCATCAGTGGCTATTTGCCAAGACGGTCATGGATGCAACCCCATGCTCTGGGAGTCTCTAAGTCTCTGACTGTCAGATGCTTGGACTGGACAACAGAGGACAAATCCCTTGATAAATGCTTTGTACTGTTCATTCCCTCTGAAATATCTGGCATTGGCCACTCTTAGAAGATAGGATACTGGGCTAGATGGACTATTGATCTGACCCAGTATAGCCATTCTAATTTTCTTAATACTTACAATATAATATGAGAGGGTCCTGTGGCACCTTTAAGACTTAAAGGTGCCACAGGACCCTTTGTTGCTTTTTACAGATTCAGACTAACACGGCTACCCCTCTAATATAATATGAATGCATCAGCTGCAGCTTCATAGTTAAAGTTGAGCTAAATTTTGCACTTTTATATGTATTGAGATAGTGCCAGCAATGTTCTAAGCACTTTGCAGTAAATCTGGAATCAAAGGGCCTGATCTAATGACTATTGAAGTCAATGGGGAATCTTTCTATTGATTTCAGTGGGTGATGGACTGAAACCAAAGACCTTGCCCTGAAGATCTTGTAGATTAAATAAAATAAAGTATTTAATCAAAGAGTATGCAATAACAACAGAAAAGACTTCAGAAACTGATTTACTGATTAGATTTTCACTTTGCCATTTGGTTTAAGTATGATCTATAAATAATTACTTTAAAATGTTTATCAGGGAATAAATGTCCCTGCCCCTTTATTCTTGCTCTTTTCCCTATAGATATATATAAACAAACAAAAAATCCTCTCTCTGTAATATTCTTTTCTGTCTCGGCAAAATTTTCCTGGACAAGTTGTAGAACATTGATGGGATAATATGATGGGGGATGCATTCCCATTGCTTGTGTTGTATTTGTTTTGTAGAAACAATAGAAGTCTGTAGTTTTCAAGGCTGTCAATTTGTCATTTTTCACATCCTGTACATTCAACTAAATATTTAAAAACAAAAATAAGGAATATTATTTTCCCCATTTATTCACAAAGTTTCCCAGTAATTTCTCCTGTGTGTGTTCCCAGGAGGATTGCATCATTTCCTCTCCCTGTTACACCACCACCCATACGTTTTCTACTGAGTTTAAGCACTGCTGTCACATTGATTTAGCAGGCAAATCATGTTATTGCAAGCAAAAGCTACACTTTGAACTCAAGTTTTATTTTTACAGCCAAAATGAGTTAAACTGCACCTGCACAAAGGATTTTTTCCCCTTTGTTTTGTGAAACTGGCCAAAAGCCAAAGATTGTGTGGTTTCTGTATGTACAGATTTTTCCACACACCTTTTTCCAGCAGCACTACTTGCTTCAATGGTTTGTATGTTTCCCTCTGGTAGGTCACAATTAAAAACATGTTAGTACTCATAATTGCCACACCTAGAGTTAATATGCTATGTTTTGACATGGCTGACATAGCTAAATATGTTGTTTATAGTGTTGTTATACGTGCTTTGGTCCCAGGATATGAGAAAGATAAGAAGGGTGAGATAATATCTTTTACTGGACCAACTTCTGCTACTGAAAGAGACAAGCTTTCAAGCTCCACAGAGCTCTTCTTCAGGTCCAAGAAAGGTAAACAGAGTATCACATATGTTACAAGAAACCATTCCAAATGAATTGGGCAATTAACATCGTCTGCAGTCATAGAACAAAGGAGAGTTAGTTAGTTACACATAGTTGTAATGAGACATAAATTTATGTTTCCAGGCTCATCTTTTGAAGATTTTGTGCAGGTTTCCTCTGAGGATGAGCACTGAGAGGTCTGAAAATTATAGATATAGATAGGTTACTTTGTCTTTTATCATTTTTCAGTGTGAGTTCATTCAGGAGTGTAGTGATTGCCTTAGTTTTACCCACATAAGTTGTTATTGGGGCATTTGTTAAACTGGATGCGGTATACCACATATAGGCTTGAAAGCTTGTCTCTCTCACCAAAGAAGTTGGTCCAATAAAAGATATTACTTCACCCACCTTGTCTTTCTCATACCCAAATATGACATAGTGATCAGTGGCAGTATTTTTTGAGCATATCTGATAATGCTGATTGACAATGGATGCCTCAAGTAACGGATAACGATATACAAAGACTTTCACAATTACAGCACCAGATCAAGCTCAAGTCAGTGATTAGGAACATCTAGACATAGGAAATGCCATGCTTAATCAGACAATGGTCCACCTAGTCCACTCTCATGTCTCCAACAGTGGTCAGTGCCAGATGCTTCAGAAGAAAGTGCAACAAACCCTGAAGTAGGTAGTTATGGAATTGACTTTACTATTAGATAAATGAAGGACACTGACAAAGTTGTGTGGGGGATTCTGGCTTACACTGCTGCTGTACAGACTATACCCATTCTCAGAATAAACAATGGATTCTCAGTTGGTGTCAGTCAATGCCCACCACAGCTATCATGTCAGCACCTTTCAGAACAACTATGTTCATTCAAAAATACAATAACCCCAGCACTACAGTGGGAGGTCTGTCTATCTGCGGCATACAAAGATTCAAATCTAGTAGATTGTCTATTTTTCTACTTTAAATGGCTTTTTTTGGTTAATTAGTGCTCTGGGCAGATATTTTTTTCCTGTGGAGGGATTAGCAGAATTCCAATGTTGAAATGTTCTAATTGTAAATTTGTGTGATTGAAGAAGATTATAGTGATTGTGAAATGTACAAGGGTTTTTTGCTTGAGAAAGTGGAGAAAATGGTTCTTTGTATTTAATTAAAATCTATGCAATATCTAGCATTGAACCAATATTAGACAACATCCAATGCAGTTGTTTAGCATATTTAAATAGTAAGTGGTCCTGATCCTCCTCTCTGGCTGAGCTCTGTTCAGTGCAGGATCTGAAAGGGCAGGCTGTATGCCAATCTTGCACTCACCGACCTTCAGAGCAGTTGCAGGGCAGCTCAGTCTCCAAGGAAAGTTAGAGCAGCCCTCAGGTTGAAAAGTCTTCCTTAGTATTCTTATGCCCACATGGGATTCATGAAGCATAGCAAGCCCTGTCCAGGATCCTTCCCTCCTTCTCTTCACACATCCCTGACATGATCTATTCACACAGGGAACTTGTTTTCAATGTGAAAAAGGTGTGAGTTCAGTAATTCAAGGTAAATTACTAGAGAAGACAAGGTAGTTGGTAGTTTTCATGAGTTAGCTCCCACTAGACTTTAAATCAACATACTAATGCATGTGAAAGCTACAAACTGCCTTGTCTTCTCTTTGAATTTAATTCAAGTTAGCTAACTGGGGTCAAGAACACACTTTTCTTCACCACACTGAATACAATGATGAGAAAATAGAGCTGGGTATTCTGCCTTTACACTGGCCAGAGGTTTTTCAACACCACAGGAATCAACAGCTATTTAGAAAAGATGTATGGCCCTTTTGTACACCTGGTGCTGTGAACTGTAGCATTGGCCAAATCCTCAATCACTGTAACTCCATCTTTTTCAGTGTTATACAAATTTATACCAAGTGAAGACCTGGCCTTCTGAGCAACAGCTTTCCCTTTCCCTGCATACTGTGTAGTCATTTTCACCTGTGCAAAGTGACTGCAAAATATAATAAAAGTCCTACCAAATCAGAATGGTAATACACTAATTTTGTAAGACAGTGGACAATCAAGCCCATTGTATTTTCTAATTTCTGGACTGTTGAGACTGGGGCCATATCTATACTACAAACTTTTGCTGACCCAAGTTAAATCAGAATAAAGCTGCCATAGTTACTGTATCACTTGTGTGTTTGCATACTTAACATCTTGAATTGGTGCTGCACTTACTCACCAGAACTACTTGTGTGGTACACCATGGGTACGTATCCCAGCGTGCAACTCATCACAGTCCAGTGCATTGTTTGGAAAGTTTTGGCAGTGCATGGAGGGACAGAAACAAGTCTTGCAGAGGTGTCTGGGAGCAAGAGGTCAACTTCCCAGCATTCAACTTTCTCCATCCAATAATGTTACCCATATCCATAATTTTCTTATATAGGCGCCTGTTGTCCCCCACCCCGTCCCGTTTTTTTCACAGTTGCTATCTGGTCACCCTACTTCAGACAAACAGAGACAGTCAGGAGATGCCCACACTCCCTGAGGCAGAGCTGTCTTCTTGAAGATTCTGATCTCCTTGCCCTGGCGTCTCTGAAGTTTTAAACAAGACATGCTTATTTACACTTCTGTGCTGTGGAGTGCTTGTGCATGGCCCTAGTCACAGCATCAGTCATAGTGAGTATGGCATGGCGTGGTTGAGGGAGATGTGAAAGAATTGCTCAGTTGCAAGAACTATGAGTATACTGCAATGGCACTGAATACAGCCACAGAAGGTTTTGATTCCAACTGGTATCTCTCTCCTATGGGTACAAAGGCACAGAGAGCACAGCTACTACTGGCGTTCCCGAAGCCTCCTGGGCCCATATGCCGCTAACCTGTTTATTCGAATGTTGCCTGCTGCTCAGGGCTGGTGCAACCATTTAGGTGACCTAGGCGGTCGTGTAGGGCACTAGGATTGGGGGGGCGCCATTTTCCTCGGCAGAGACCGCGGCGGCCGGGTCTTCAGCCACCCCGGTCGCCGCTGGCATTTAGGTGGAGGGAGCTGGGGCAGTGGAGCGCGGGGAGGGCCACCTGCAGCAAGGGGGGGGGCGGCACGCAGGGGAACTCCCCGCCCCAGCTCACCCCTGCCCCGGCTCCTCCCCCAGCACGCTGTGGCCTGGGAGGCGGGAGAAGTGAAGCAGCCATGGCGTGCTCGGGGAGGAGGCGGAGCCGGGGTGAGCTGCTTCACTTAGCCCACCTCCCAGGCTTGCGGCGCCGATCAGCTTAGGCACCGCAAGCCTGGGAGGCGGGAAAAGTGAAGCTGCGACGGCGTGCTCGGGGAGGAGGCAGGGCAGGGGTGAGCTGGGGCAGGGGGGTGCCTCAGGGTGGGGGATGGGGAGCTGCCGCAGGTGGGGGCGCCTCAGGGCGGAGGGGGGAAGCTGCTGCAGGGGGGGCGCCTCAGGGCGGGGGCTCGGGGGGGGGGCACAAGGTGGAAGTTTCGCCTAGGGCGCGAAACATCCTTCTACCGGCCCTGCTGTTGCTGTTATCGCTGACTGGTGTGAGAAAATGTCCTACACAGGAGGAAGAAATAAGCCTGCCATCCTAGAAATCTTTGGGAGAGGATTGTGGAGTATCTCTATGAAGATTTCATTGAGATCTCTCAGGACAATACAAGGGACATAACTATGTACACAAACAAACTGCTCTGCATGCTGCCCCTGCCACCTAAATCCCCAGGGGAATGAAAAACAGGTAGAGTTGTTATCTTCTGATATGAGTAAGTTCATGCAAAGTTGATAATTGTGTCCTCTATGTTGGGGGTGCCATCAGTACATCATTGTAATGGGAAATACACTTACACACTTACCCAAGCTTTTTTCTCCTGCAACAGGATTGCTCATGATTAGCTGGCAGGACTGACTGGGACTGTAGTGAAGTCTCAAACAGATTCTGGCTTAGAGCATAGCTCGATCCCCTGGTCATAGGTCCCTCATCCTCCTCGCCATTCACGCCAGGGGTCTATGTCTTGAGACCCTCAGAAGTATCCACTGTAGTCTGCAGGTTGGTGATGGAGTCTCTGACAAGTATAAGAGTGGTTGCCGTGTACTGTCATACTGACAAGTATGACATGCAGCTCCTTGTAAAAGAGGCATGTCTGCAACTTGGCACTGGATTGACTGTTGGTCTCCCTGGCCTTCTGGTGTACCTGCCTCAGTTCTGTATGTAGATGATTAGCCTACTATATTATTGTTTACATTATTTAACGGGCTAACATTTTCCAGTGTAAACAAGGCCAAAGATGACAATATTAGTGGAATAAACTTCATAAATTAGGTTCCTAATCTTTGAGCTAAAGGAGATATTCCATTGGTATTGAGGGCTACAATAACAGACCTAAAGAATACCATATTCACAAACACAGGTCTGACTTTCCATACAGTAGAGGGCAGGGATACCTACACACTATCTACCAAGAACTTCTGCTTCTAAAAATGGGTAAATGTATAAAGAGTAACAATATCAGATTCTTGTGTGTAATATGTTTCATAGCCTGTAGATTAGGAACTGAGTACAGACTAGTATGAATAAGAATTCATCCAAACCTCTCTCCCAAAGTTCAATTTACCTGACCCTTAAATGGTTTTTGGTTTTAAAAATATTTGATTTAGGGATTTTGTTTTAGTTTTGTTCTTTTTCATATTTTTGTATGCCTTTGAATGTCCTTGTTTCTATCAGGACTGGAAACATAAATAATGTAATAACAAAAAGCAAAGCTAATACATCATAGTATTTTGGACTTGAGTGAAAATGTGCAGCACTGGCATTTTCATAAGAAAATTTTCTCATGAGATTTCGGGCAAACACCTTATGATAGAGCAAATTTTGGATAAGACTTTGAATTTCTGGAAGCTTATTCAAACTGAACAAAATCTTTGGCGATTTGCCCATTCCCCTCTGCTCCACCACAGCTCTGAATTCAGTCAAAACAGACCATGAAAATGAGAGTTGATATTAAATATTAACAGGAGAATTTGATTTAGGAAAATAATGCAATGTCTTAATAATCTTAGATATTTTCATGTTTGTAGATTTTTTTAATTGTAAAAAGAGGGGAAAAGTTGAGTTTTGAAATTAAGCTTTGGTGGCTCACTGACCATGATTAGTCAGCACAGGCAGTTTTAATTGACTGCTTGTAGAACAGAAATAGCACTAGGCCTCAGAAGTCAAATTAGAGTGGTCCCAGACTGCACTGTATACAGTTTACTGGGTCACACCAAAAAAACTTCATTAGTGATATAACATGTCAAAATTAGTCACTTAAGAATGTAAACAGCTCTAGAAACAGGAATGAGCAGGCCTCCAGCCATCTGCTTTGTGTGTTTGTCCCGCTTTTTCACTGTAGACATGGATTTTTGTTCCCTCAGCCAGATGATTGTCGTCTTAGATTCAGATGAGTGTCCCGAAGTAGCAGAGAGCTGGAGATGTCAACAGATTGCTATGCCTTCCGGTGGGGGCTCAGAGCTCTGGGCTCAGCAGGGAGGAGCAACATCAACAGCTGGTGCATCCCAGGACCTCTCTTCCATCTTCTCTTTTCATTTTTTGCTACAGATGTGAGAAGCTAACGGTCTTGTCATTATTAGCAAAGGCACCCTGGTGCAACCCTACATTCCTTTTAACTCAGCTCAGTGACTAATTTCTCTCTCTCTCCCCCCCTCACATTCCCACCCCCTTCCCCTGCTATTCTGACACATTGACCATGATTTTGGAATTTGATTTATAGTTTCTTTTCTTCAAAAGAAATTATGATAATTTCCTTTTGGAATTCTTGTTGTCACTCATTCTGCAGTAGCTGAATTTTACGAGCTTGATTTTCCATTCCATTAACCCAGATGTACGCTGGTATAACTGTATTAAAGCAAATTAAGTTATATTGGTGTAAAACTGATGTAAAACAGTGGAGAAGAAGGACCTATATGCTTTTTTTTAAAGGGTGAAAATACACATTAAGAAGATAAAATTGCAGCACAAATCTGGAAAGTATGAGGCAGCCACCAACCAACCAGCCAACCAGAAAACAAACTAACAAACCCCAAAATGCTTAATCAAAAGAAAATGTTAACAAATCTCTGAACAGCAGCACCACTTTCAATTGCCAGTTTGTATAAAAGAGCCAGTAGGGGATTAGACAATTGCTGCATGAAGAATAAACCAGTGTCTTCTGATAATTTGGTGCTCAGCTGATAGCAAGCAATTTAATTAAACTGGTTGCTTTTGCATTTGTGAACCCTAATGGAATATAAGAGTTTGGGGAGCAGTAGAAAGGGAGGAGCTGAAGGATAAAAATAAACACAAATATATGAAGCTTTTCTCTTTGAGTTAAATCCATAGCATTTCAATATAACATTATTCCAATTGAAATAAGTATAAACAAAAAAGTATTGGATTTCTTAGAACAGTGGGTTTTAGGGAGAAATCAGTTTAGTTTTATCAAAAAAATAAGGACTAGCTAGCATCAGCCTTGCTTTGGAGATGATGGGGATCTTCATCACCCCACAGAAAAATCAAGGAGAAAGGGATTGTGTGTAAGAGATGCACAATCCCCTTTTAAGCTCCCACAAGCCAGTGTGTGGAACACAAGGGCAGATTAAATTTATTGTTGAAATATGAAATCTTGCATACATTGATGGAAATAATATGAACTATATACCTTACTGGCTTTTTAAAGCTGGGTAAGTTGCCCTAGTGCAAATCAAGCCACACCAGTGTAAATTGTATCTACAACAGGATTTTGCATTGGTGCAGCTGTATTGATGGATACAATCCGGTATACAAAAGACCCTTTCTCATACTCCTAATAAAAGTGGACTTGCAGTGAAACTGGAAGGCAGCACATTGATAAAGGGAAACTTTTTTACACAGCGCATAATTAACCTATGGAAATAACAGGCACAAGATATCACTGAATCCAAGAATTGATTCGGATTCAAAGAAGAAATGGAAAATGGGATTATCCACAATTATATTAGAAATATAATGGAATTAAGCCCGAATGCTTCAGAACCAGTCAATAACTGATGGGCAAAAAATTTTCATGCAAAACTTTTTTCTGTCAAAAAGTCAGATTTGGGTCTCCCAAAACAAGTCACAAATTTGGGTCAATTGTCACTTAAATGTTTTGTTAAGAAAGAAAGAAAGAAAGAAAGAAAGAAAGAAAGAAAGAAAGAAAGAAAGAAAGTCAAAACAGTTCATTTCAACGTTTCTGAAAAAAAATCAACTTTTTGTTTCATAAAGACATTTAATTTTGGAATGTGCCACAACTTTATTTAAATGCCACTTAAAATATTAAAAAAAACCCCCTCAAAATCAAAACAAAACCTTTTGACTGACCCATAACAAAACTTTCAGTTTTTTGGACCTGCCTCTAAACTGAACATTCAGTTATTCACACAGCCCTACATTTGAAATGCTGTCGCAAGTAAAATCTACCCCATGCAAAGGACAAGCACAAAGCTTACACACCATTTAAGTCTCAACTAAGGGCTAGATTCAGAAAGGTACTTAGGTGCCTAACTGCCACTTTAGGTGCCTAAGTCCACCATGAGGCACCACTTACATTCACAACCCTGTTCACTTGCTGCCTAACACTGCAGATGCTTAAAGTTCCTATGTTTCCACCAGTTAAGTCCCTTAAGTGCCTAAATGTTTGTTGTTGAGTATGTGCACAGCCTCCTCTGTCCCGGCACTATCCCACCAAGCCAATCAGCACCTAACTCACACCTAGGCCCCAGTGGGATTCACAAGCGAGGCATTCCCCTAACTCTCTCCCCTGTGGGGCATGCATATTCCTTCACAAAAGACATACAGAGGAGGAGGAGGTGATGGTGCCACCTCCCCCCTTTTACGCTTTTACTTAACTCAATGATTAGAGCACTCACCCAGGAATGTGGGGTGCCTAGGTTCAACTCCCCACTCTTTTCCTGATGTAGATCAGGGACTTAAAAACAGGACACCAACCTCACACATAAGTGCCCTGACCACTGGGCTATTGGGTTAAAGGAGGCACCCCCACCACCCATTTCCTACTTCTTGTTCTCTTACTTCTTGAGAAAGGGCTCACATGGTTTAGGAACGTAACTTCATGGGGCTGTGAATCCTGATTGGAAATAGATGCCTCCTTCCAACCAAACTCCCTTTAAGGATAAAGGTTTAGGCCACCCCGCACCTCAACGTTTCTTATTGGCTGGCTAAGGCAGCTCCCTGCTCAGCATTCTGGCTTCTGTGCCTTTTTTAGGCATCTAATTCTTCCCATATATTGTATAGGGAAACTGAGCTCCTAATTCAGGGCTGCAGATTCCACTAGGCAGCAGGGCACTTAAAAGTTAGGCCTTGCAACACCTAACTCCCTCTTGTGAATCTAGCCTGAAATGTCCAAAACAAGTAAGTGGCCTTTGTGCTAGCCTTCTATACAGGGTGAGTTTCACCCAGAGAGAATACAATTATTCATGACTATGAACAAATTGTTTGTATCTTTTAAAGCAGTTGTGATTCTTGAGGCTAGTGACCTCTAGGCACACTCGATCTACAATGATACTGAGAGAGATTAAAAAGGCTTACTCCTTACAAAGTAAGATATTTACATTCCCTTTCTGAATTCACCATAAATTCCCCAATTAAACTGTTTTCTGGCTTCTACTGCCACTTAGCAGGCGTGATTTTTCTGAGGGAACATATTAGGGTGACCAGATGTCCCAATTTTATAGGGATAGTCCCAATATTCAGGGCTTTTTCTTATATAGGTGCCTATTACCCCCCACCTCCTATCGTGATTTTTCACACTTGCTATCTGATCACCCTAAAACATTTAAGCAACACAGAATCTGACCATACAGGAATCCTTGGGCTATATTTTCCCCCAATTACTCCTTAATAAGCCATTGGAAAGAGAAGAAGGAATGAATACCTCATACTACTGAAAATGTAGGGGGAATTTAAGTAGGCAGAAATGAATTACCCAAATTATATATGTAATTTATTAATATTAACATGATTTGTCTTAAAACTGCCATCTACAGCTATAACCACTTACACATTATATAGAGAAACACATACAGAAATATCAATGGATCAGTATCTGAAAACAATCCTACTTCAGCCTTGTCATAACTATAAAGGGAAGGGTAACAGCCCTCCTGTGTACAGTACTATAAAATCCCTCCTGGCCAGAGACTCCAAAATCCTTTTACCTGTAAAGGGTTAAGAAGCTCAGGTAACCTGGCTGACACCTGACCCAAAGGACCAATAAGGAGACAAGATACTTTTAAATCTTGGTGGGGGGAAGGCTTTTGTTTGTGCTCTTTGTTTTGGGGGTTGTTCGCTCTTGGGACTGAGAGGGACCAGACATCAATCCAGGTTCTCCAAATCTTTCTGAACAAGTCTCTCACATTTCAAACTTGTAAGTAAACAGCCAGGCAAGGCGTGTTAGTTTTTATCTTTGTTTTCTCAACTTGTAAATGTACCTTTTTGCTACAGTGTTTATCTCTGTTTGCTGTAACTTTGAACCTAAGGCTAGAGGGGATTCCTCTGGGCTCTTTAAGTTTGATTACCCTGTAAAGTTAGTTTCCATCCTGATTTTACAGAGATGATATTTACCTTTTTCTTTAATTAAAAGCCTTCTTTTTAAGAACCTGATTGATTTTTCCTTGTTTTTAGATCCAAGGGGGTTGGATCTTGATCCACCAGGAGTTGGTGGGAGCTAGGAGGGGGGATGGTTAATTTCTCCTTGTTTTAAGATCCAAACGTTTTGGATCTGTATTCACCAGGGAATTGGTGAAGAGTCTCTCAAGGCTACCCAGGGAAGGGAATTAGCACATTTGGGAGTGGTTGCAGCGGACCAGATCTAAGCTGGTAGTTAAGTTTAGACGTTTCATGCAGGCCCCCACATTTGTACCCTAAAGTTCAGAGTGGGGAAGCAGCCTTGACAAGCCCCATACAAATAAAATTTTACCCTCTCCATCAACTCATGCTGCATTTCAACCTACCCCCACAGAGAAAGCCTGGGGAAAGAACTGGACTTCACAGCATTTCCTGAATGAATGACTTCATTTTCATCCATCCCCAGAAGAAGATAATTGAAAAACACAGGAAGCTCAATCTTCTTAACATATCTAGATCTAACCTAAGAATTGTGAGGATTTCACATTCCTTATTATTTAGTGTTCCTCATTATATTATTGGTGTAGCATAGAGTCACAGAGTTTGAGGCCAGAAAGGACCATTAGATCATTTAGTATGACCTGCTGTATATCACCATCAGAACCAAATTCCCAATGTTAGCACTCAAGCCATCTTCCTTCCCATTTCATTTATCAAAGGTCATCTATATCTATACCGTTGTGACATCAAGCCAAGGAAAAGAGTACATATGGACAACTGTGTTAATAGCAAAGTGGTCTCTAAATTGATCAGTATTCTTCCTCAGAGAAATCTAGAATTAAAATGGATCAAATAGCCTTTAATGGCAGAAAAATAAAATTGGTCCTACTTTTTAATGTGAAAAGCATTCCCCAACCTCAAAATGGAAGTTACTACATAAGAAAGATATAACCACCCATCTTCAACTGAGGATGAAAAAAAAACCAAGGTCCACACTGAGGCTAACTATGGGCCTGGTCCAACTCCCATAAAAATCAGTTGAAAGACTCCCAGAGACTTCATTGGAAGTTGGATTAGGCCCTAGGTGTGTGGCACAAGAAGTAGCGCCATGGTTATCACAGAGGACATGAGATCTTGAACTATATCACAACAGCCATCATTCCCACAGGCAGATATTAAGCTGTTTCTTTTTGACTTGTGTTTTCTTTCCTATTCAAAAATTCCAGCTATGAAAATAAGCTCATTACTTTTTTTATACTCTTGGTAGTAACATTAAAGAGGTATGGCACCACAATTTCAGTCAGACCTTCCAAATTATATATACCCCAATGATTAAGGAAATAAGCTCTGATAAAACAGCATACAGTTTAGAAAACAGCATTGCCATTGTATTTATGACAGAGAAAAAAAGTGTCTTGCCTGTTAGTTTACAGAACTTCAGCTAATGCAAAGCACTGTAACGGTATTTATGAAACTGAACAGTTTTGTATATATTTTGTCTACTTTCTTCTTACATTTTATCTTTCTGAATTAAGCATTTTCTCAGTATTTATTTTATATATGCACAAATAACAATCAGCCTGGGAATAAAGATGCACCAGCAGTAGTAGCAGAAAGATTTGTGCAATCTTTACAGGGGAAGATCATGCCGCAAATTTACTATGCTGAATCAGATTAAATTGCTGAAATCAAGTAGAAGTATGCTTCTGTCCAAAACAATCATGTCCTAGTGACAGCTCCATTATATTATAAAGCAAAAGTGGGAGTCTCATGCACTGTGATGCAAATCACAGAACTATTTAAGTAAGACTTCAGGGTAGTAAATTACAATCTTATTTAAACTGTGATCTTTCTTGTAAGACAGAAATGAGTTAGAGTGCTTCTGAGGCTTCGATTTTCTTTGTTCTTGAAAGTTTGGAGGGTTGTTTCTTTTTCTTTTGAGTAGCATAATGCTCTTATCTTAACTGTAATGTGCCACTTGTCACAGTACAAAGTGTTAGGAGTTAGTTTTAACCTCTTAAAGAAAGAGGCTGGATGCTTTCCATCTGCATAAATGATTTGCAAAAGTCCAAAACTGTGCAGTGGCCAGTGCAGCAAATGTTTGGCCAGATTGTGGATAATGATCTAGACCCTTTGCACCACTGAAACAGTGTTTCAATTTGGGCTGTAAGTGGCAGGCAGTAGTGTGAGGTACATCTTGACTTGCACAGTCTAGGTAAAAGAATAGCCTTAAGTCCATAAAAGGAAAAAGGGCATGGTACAGAGAAGTCCATGATTTTCTCACCTCCTTGCTCAGGCAGAGACTTCTGAGGAGGCCAAAAGCAGAGAGTCTCTCTTCTGTTCTTTTGCCTGGAGTTTTCCTCAAAATTCCTGCCAAGTAGATTACTGGATCCTGAGTCCCCTCTATCAAAAGCAGAAACTGCAGAGAATCAGCTGACTGTTCCATTGCCCTTGTAACTCCCCTAAGTGTTGCCTCTTCTCAGCCTTTTACTTTCTTTCTCCTCATGGAAAAGTCCTTGACTTTTGATTGGTTCAAAAATTCTCAGAGGACCTTTCCCAGCTTCCTCACTGGGAAAAGCCAGAGATTCATGCAGAAGAGTGGACAGTTTCTGTCTTGGCATCAATGTTGCAATAAACCTGTATTTACAAGTACACCTCCCTCCCTCCTCATAGTCACCCCACCCCCATCTTGCAATCACCGAAGAGAAAAATCTTCCCAGGGCTCTGCTTGGAGAAGTTATATTAGAAAAGTATTTCATATTTTTTAATGTGATTTGACAGCTGGAAACGAGAAGAAGGAGCCATTTATCTGTCATTTCTACAAGGATTGTTAGCAAATGCTTCATAGAGTACAGCTTGGAGACCTCTGTCTTATATGACTCATGCTTTTCTTTCCTTACCTCAATTTTTCTAACGATGATAAAATGTACTGAAATAATATCTCAATTAAATGATAAAAAAATCCTTTTTTAACTTGTAGCTTGGAGTCTCATTTTTAAAAGAGGGCAGTGATGAGTTATAAATCATTGAAGATCTATTTAAAAATATTAGCATTTTACTTTGTTTGGGGTCATGTCAACTCTTTTGCTCCCTAGTTATAAAATGAAGACCCTCCCCTTGCTCATGAGGTCAAAGGCAAGAAGAGGAGAGGAAATTAGCTTAGTCTCATTATCCTTACTCTCCCAACCACCTCACAAACTAAGGAACACAATGCCCATGCCTTCAAACAGGAAAGAAAGAGAGTCAGAAAGGGCTGCAAGGGCTTGTAAGATTTCCCTCCCAAATGTAGCATAAAGGACTGGCAGAAACAGGAATAGGCACAGAATACAGCAGGCCTATCCTCCACATTCCTGTCAACCCCCAGATCCATCTTTGAATCTCTTGTGTAGGATACATGTTTCTCCCTGTATTTTCTTGTGGGTTTATATATCAGGGCTCATAGATGTTAATCTCAGGCTAGTACAACACCCTTTTCCATAGGCATGAGGAAGGCTATGCAAAGATGTCAATTTCTGCTCACCTATCTCTTCCTCTCAGATTCCCCCCTTCCAGATTAGTTTAGGTGCTACTTCGTAGCAACTGCTACAAATAGGAAGAAAGTGGGAAAAACAGATAGGGATCCAATGAGGTAAAATTTAAATTGATGTTTTTACTTAAACACATTCCCAATTGCACTCCAACTCATACTGACATACCTTTTTTATAAAACTTGTGGATAGGAAAAAGAAGACACTTGCCAGACTTGAAGCATGTACTATGAAGCATCTAACACAAAACAGTAAGAACATTTATAGTGAATGTTAAATGGCACACCTAAGACTTTGCTTCTTAAATCAGAATATTTTGTCCCTTTTTAATCTTCTCCAGATTTTTTTTCTGAGTTTGAAATGCATTCTTCACAATTTCTACAATAAGGCTATGTTTACATATTTGAAAGACATTAAACTTACATCATTTGCATCATACAGTATTTACTATTCAAGAAACCAGGCAGGTTTTCAAATTTGTATGAGCAGCATATGGGTGTACATTTTCCCCAAGGTGTTTATTTTTTTCCATTCACATATCCATTCTCTACACAATCCTTACTTAGAATTACCACTTCACTTCATTGGAAAAAAAAATTAACTGACCACATTTGTAAAACATTTTAAATACGTTCAAAATGCAAGAATGCTGTGTTTTTAAAACAAAGCAATATCACTGTAGAAAAACTCAGCCCTGTAATCAATATACATAACTTTCCAGTATGTTATTACAGACTTTTATTTGTCTTCAGGTTTTACCTGAGAGCATTGTTAGTTGTGTGGCACAAAGGTCATTTTATGGAAAGTACACATATCAGATGTGACAAAGGTAACATGATACCAGAGTATCTGTGTTCTAAGAAAAAAATAGCATAAGCTACACTTAGTCAAAATAAATATGATAAAACTATGTTACCATTTACAAATGCCAGTTTTAGGAATATAATGAACAAAAAGAGATTATTATATCCAGGTGCTGCTCCGCATATTTTCAGTTTTGCCAAAGTTGACATTCAGCATTTTCAAATATAAAAGGAAAATTCTCTCTGCTTTCTCAGCTCCATAGGAAGAACATGAACTTCCCAGAAAGAGCTGTTTGTTCTCATGGGTTTTGTTTAACCAACACAAAGGACTAAGTATTTTTTACCATGCTAGGCACTTTAAACATTTCATCATTTGGAAGGTAAGCAGCTTTTCTAGAAACCTGGGTCTGGTATCTCACAGCCAAGTGTGGACAGTTGAATATCAGTAACTCAAGAACTCTTTATTCAGGCCAGATGCTTGCAGCATCTCTAAAGGTTCTTTGATTAATTGAGGTGAACCACCCTGTATAACAGGGTCAGCACACACAAGCTTTCATTATTTTCTTCATTTACATCAATTAGAATTATGGAGAGCCTGGGGCTACTCCTGACTTCTAAAAACATGATCTGCTCCGAGGTGATGTTTAAATAGAACACTGAAAAGACTACATCGTATTTCATTAACAAATAAAACTTGTATTTCTTCCATCAACAATTGCAAGATTTATATTTGTTGTATTGCTAAAGTAAGTTATTAATATATATCACCCAAGCTGGTCAGACGCTAAAAAATTGGAGCTTGGTGTGTACCACAGCAATCAATCTAAAGGAAGTGAATTTTGCATAGATTGCAGTTACAAAAAAAAAAACCCAAAAAATTGAGAGAGCATAAACTCTAGCAGAGTTTGTGAATTCCAGCATTATTATTATTAATTATTATTATTATTATTGTATACTTTAAATGGAGTGCAAATACTATTTTGTGATATGGATCAATTGAATAATGTCTTTGCCAGAAAAAAAATGAAAGAAAGATAAGAACTTGCATCATGAGGTCTACATGAACACATGGAGCATATAACATGGAAATGTCATGTTATACTGATTTTCAAAATTAGAGGCGTACCACAGAAAATGAATTGAAAACCAACAACATAATATGATTTTCTATGGTCCAGTTTCTAACAGCAAATATCTCCTTGTGGATGCTATGTACAATGCCATGGAAAAATCAATGCCACATTTTTGGCAAATGTTCATCAAATAATTATGTATGCATAATTTTTAATATTCATCTATAGATAATTTAATATAAAATTTGACCTGGCTTTGGGTTTTGTTATGAAAGTTTCATACAGCTTTAAAGAAACCATATTCAATGTTACAAATAAGTATAAATATACAATAACAGAACTGTACCATATCTGAGATGTATGTAATTATTCACCTATTTGTTGCCTAGTGTAACCAGTATGAAGTTTACCTGTTTGTTTAAGTACAGATAACAGACAGCTAGAGGGAAACACAATTACTTATATGTGTTAGATATCAGAGTTGTGACTGATTATGAGGGTTGGGAGGGGGGGAACTGAAATTTCTGCCTACTGATCAACTGGTATATGAAATTATTATGGGATATATGCTCCATCAGATATTCTGTGTTAACCCTGATTTCACAAAGTTGGAAAGGATTTATTTTCAAACAGAACTTTGCCCTGAATTGATAATATAATGACTCTTGTAATTTTGGTCTTTCTCTGTATCTGATCAGATATGTTAGATGTTGACAGTAACTTTGAACATATGTTTCTTCTGTAGATTTTGACAGAGTGCTGTTATTTCCTGTATAATAACAGTTTCAATTTCCTGTTCACCATTTTAGTTTCTTGTACACTGATCACAAAATAAAATCTTCAGGGCAGGCTGAGTATAGCTTGATCTGTAAAGATGGTTGATTAATGAAGTGATTGCATCCATTCTTTGCACCTAAAACACAATGTTGAAATGATTACACATCCCTCTTCCCTTCATAAAGCAGGTTTAATCACTGACTAAAATACAGAAATCCTATCAAAATATTTCAGAGTTTTTAACATGTTACCAGAAAATGTAATCTGGAATGGAACTGTTGTTAAACAAAAATACAGGAGTTTGCTCACTGGTAGAATGGAGTTTTTAGTCATGGAGTATACCTACAAAGGTACAGATTTTTTTGTGTATATGCTGCTTTAACAAAAACAAGAAAGAAGGAAAGAAATTCTACTGATAACTGTATCACACCATAGAGTTAGAATGGGTCAGGTCTTCACCTGGTACAAATTGGAGTAGCTCCATTGACGTTGTAGCTATGGTGATTTAGACCAACTGAGAATCTGGAGGATTTGACCTGTTGTATAGTCTCAAGGAAGCTTCTAAGGCTATATTGCCAATTGGATTAATTGTAAGACATTGTTACTAATTCCCCTAGTTACAGGTCAGGTAGCATTTGTTATTATTTTTCCTTTTCTATGTCTCTAACCAAATTTGTTTGGAGTCTTTCATCCCTCATCTAAATAAACTCAACAAATAGGAACAGCTGGTATCATGCCCACTGCTCTCCATTAATCTATTCCAGTGGTTTCTACCCACTGATACTTGTACAGGCAGTCCTCAGACTTACAACACAATTGGTTCCTGAAAATTGTGTTCTAAGTTGAAACGTTGTAACTCGGAACTTCAATACACTCCATTGTGGGACCAAGCATAGGAAAGTCAAAACCAATGGTCATAAATTGAATCAGGGTGTCAATTCAGAAATATCGTAAGTGCTGTTCGTCTTAAGTTGAACGTCGTAAAGTCGAGGACTGCCTGTATTAGTATTTCAGGCTCTGTGATCCTTACTCTGAGCTCCACACCCATACCTCAGTATGAGCCTCTGGAAAGTGCTGTGGGCAACCATCACTGCATGCCCTTCATTTCACTGTGTGCACTCTACCCTGCAATGGGATTTGGGCTACTTCAGACTGCAATTCATGAGACTGTGCTAAATCCCTTATGGTTTTTTTTTCTATATAGTTTTATCATAAGCATCCAGATACTATTGTATTAGGAGCATTACAGAAGTTATAGACACATAGGTAGATAAATAGGTAGAAAAATAGATTAGCTTTAGAATATTAATTATGTATAACGTAGGAAAATATGAAGAAAAATGGAAGAAAAAGAATTGGTATAACACCTTTAAAGACCCTGTACTTCACCCATTGAAGTGAATTACAATGTTTCCAGTGATTGCAGCTGGAGGTCCCAATCCAACAAAATACTTAAGAATGAGTTTACGTGCATATTTAATTCCACTGAATTCACGTACGCCTACCCATATTTTTAAAGTTAATCATGTGCTTCAATATTTTGCTGGATTGTGGTATACACACTGCATTCTAGATTTTAATAAATAACTACTAATGAATAATTTATTCAACAAATACAGTCTCTTTTTTGCAAAATGTCTGCGAACTGGTCATGATTTCTTTGAATTTATTCATTATTTGAACCAATTTGATGCATTTTGCTGTGCTTTTTTTAACTCAGTCAATTGAACTGTTTACTCTGTGAGCATTTGATAATTGATATTTAATAAACAGATAAATTCCACAGTATTGATTCTGTTACCTAACTGGATGAGTGCATAAATGCTTCTAGTATGAAGATACTTGTTAGAAATTTAAAAAGGTATTTCTCTGGTTGCCTGCACAAGGAATCATAAAAGGGTATGCACATAACCAAAATGACTTCACATAAAAATTATGTATTTACTGACAAATGTTGGGCTATTCACCTACCATATTCTAGGTATTTCCTGCTATTAATATTAGTTGTGTTGCACTTGCATGTTTTTAGGAGACTACTTGTCAGAGCTGACATAAAAAATAACCCTATAATCTAAACATTTTAATTTGTCATGTACAGTGTATTAATCTATAAAGCTCCATAAACAATGTGAGGTTCCTTCTTTTTAGGACCATTTTTGTTTTTGTGTTTTGCTAAAGGTTAGCTTGCTGGTATTAGTGCAATAGAAGGAACACAAGATGACAATGTTATTATACAAGGTCTATGAGATTACCAGATAAACTGCTGTCACTGGTGACAGGAAACCTTCATATGTTTGGATGAAGTGTGCAATCTTATGAGCACAAAGGCTAAGCTCATCTCTGGTCAAACTCCACTGATATCCAGGGTGCTATCGGAAAGACAAATTTGGTCCTAAATATATTATGAATACAATGGTAATCAGTAAAAGAAATAATTCAGTTACCTACATTACAGATTTGTCTGCCCTTCTTTTCTTCACTACCTGTTTTAAAGCAGAAAAGGAAAAATGAGGTAATATAAGCATGATCTCTTCCAACTTGAATGTTTGGATTCCTGAACAGTTCTGTGCCTTGTGACAATCATTTCTTAATATTTCTCTGTCATCTTCTGATGTAACTCCATTAGCTAAACATTCCCTGGTTTGATTAGACTTAATCCCTTTTTCCACTTGCAGCTTGGCTTTTCATTCTCTTCACTATCCTATTGTTCTGCTTTGAGACTCTTTTCATGGTATACCCGCTTTCAAGGATATGTAAGGTTAAAGTTTAATGATTATAATCTAGCCCTCCTAACCATATGAGATGTTGTCTTTTGTCTTTTGAAAAGGCATGTTATACCTACAATTGAAAGCAGAGGGACCCATTTCCTTCAGGTTGACAATCAAACTTCAATTGAAAGTTTTCAAAAATAAGAAAATAACAACTTCTAGTAGGCTTCAAATCCTTTCAGAAGAGCTGAACGCCTGAAAAAGAAAAAGTTATCTACCTTTAATCTTTATTGTTAATATTACATTTTTGTGGCATCACTCATGTTCTCTTTAGATGCTTTTGTATTTCTCAGTGAGTCTTTAGATGACATTCTGGTAAAGGAGTGATTTATAACACACACACCCCACACACTGTAGGCCACATGCCCGAGAGCAGCATTTGGCCAGCCATTTCCCTCTACAGCTAGTGTGGATGAGTAGCAAATTATTACCCTGTGGGTAAAGCAATTCATGAATGAACTGTGTCTCTCCAGCACATCAGTGTGTCATCCCATACTATGGGCAGAGTGGAAGAGCACAATGTAGCTCACTTTGTATGCAGATATACTTTGGATTATAAAGCCTACTGTTACAAAGTTACTTACAAATGTTAATAGCTATGTTACATATTTAATACATGATAGCAATGTTGAATTATGCCTTATAAATAGCTGTTGACGACCAGTCCTGTTATGTTTGCAGTGATGTAGCCATGCATCAGTTACCCAACAACAAATATGTGGGTGAATCAATCAATGGAAAAATGATAGAAGAGGCAAAAACACCACAACACCTGGGGCGAACACTTTTCCCAAAGCGATCACTCCATATTTGACTTGTCCTCAAAGAAAACCTGTACAATACCTTCAAAAAGTGAGCCTAGGAATTTAAATGGATAACTCTACCAGACATTAAAAACCATGGGCTCAACAGAGACTCTGGTTTTACGTCTCATTACTACAAGATGTTACACTCTGCTAATCATTAATTGTCCTCTTCATTTTAAGTGATCACCCAGAATATGTGTTAACCCCATTATGCTTAACAATCTGTCCTAACTCAGACACTATGTTTTCCTTCCCCATGCCTGAAATAGAGTGCTGTGAAGCTCCATCCACCAGCAGAAGTTGGTTGAATAAAAAATATAACCTCGACAATTCTTTGATGTCTTGTTTCTAAGGTGTTAAAAATGTGCACATAGAATTCAATCTGAATTATAATGGTTAGGGACTATTGTGAAAGTTGGCTGAGCAATATAAATTATTGTTGACTTGGATATGTCAGTACATAATAGTGTCAACAATGCTAAAGATTCTATGGTACAATCAATAACATTAGATTTCGGTAACTCAGTACATTTCTTATTATACAGTATCATTTTTGGCTCGAAATTTAGAAAATGCTACTTTTCATTTCATAATCAATTTCAAGAGTACTCATGCTCTCCTAGGAATTGAACAATCTTGCGTCTGATGAAGTGGGCATTCACCCACGAAAGCTTATGCTCCAATACTTCTGTTAGTCTTAAAGGTGCCACAGGATGCTCTGTTGCTTTTTACAGATTCAGACTAATACAGCTACCCCTCTGTTACTGGAATCTAAAATATTTGTAAGGCTCAGATTTAGTTCACCTCTCTCAGACTTGAAAAAGTTTGGGAAATTTTGATTTTTAAAATTAAATTATTCACCTGCACATACTCTAAACCCTTTACAGATTTCCATGAGCTAGAAAGCTGGTTGTACATCATTGTGACTGATTATTGGACTGATCACTTCAGCTAACTGTGGGCTATCACTGACAAGAGGGGAACTCAATAAACCATGAATTAGTTTAGAGCTCTATTCAGCTCAATTTGTTGCTATAAGTTACCTTTTGTGAGTTACAATATCCACTTCCCAGTTGAAAAGCTCTTACTAAATCACAGCAGAAGCCAATTTCAGTCATGACCCATGTAGGGCTGCCCTTTTCTTTGTGGTATTCACCTGTCATTCAAGTCAATCCTTTTCATTAAATACACGGTACCCCATTCTATGAAGGCTAGTTCAAGACAACACATTGCAACTGCATATTGCTGTTTTATAAAATAAATTTGCACTTTAATCCTTAGCACATGTATTCTTACTGGTAAACATAAGGGTGCTTGTCCTCAAAGTCATCTTCCCTTCATAAGATGAAATACAATAAATGTACAGTGCTCCTGTGTGTATTAGAAAACAATAAATACCAAGAATATTCATTCATCTGGGGACATGTGTGGAGGATTCTCTTCAAAATTCTGAGACTTAATATACAGCTTTCTAATATTTTTTCGTAAAAAGCCTGAAAATCTATTAATAACATATCGTCTCTTCTTTTTTGTGTGAGAAAGAATGTCTGTTACTAGACTTATATTTTTATATTTTAGAATTATATTTTTTCTAAAACCAAATAACTGAAATAATATAACAGAGGGAAAATATTTCATTTCTGATGACAATTCTTCATAACTTATGGAATTTTTCTCTAACCATTACCAATGAGATGGGAGGCATTTCAGCCTATCAAGCAAATTCGTGATCATATACTGGTTCATTTTCCTATTCTTGAAAAGTAATATGAAACTTTATCATGACCTCTTGCTAGAACCAGTGAGTCACAATTCTTGTCTCCAATTCTTTTAATTCATTCAGTGGAAAAGGTTCATAGCATAAAATTACTAATACCATACAAGCTGAAAATCCAGGGCCCCATTCAGCCAAGATTTACTCAGGTGGTTAACTTTTCACACTGTGAATAGTCCCATCTAAGGCCATGTTTACACTTACCAGGGATCGAGATGCTGCTGTGATCGATGCAGCAAGTGTCGATTTCGCAGGTCTAGTGAAGACCCACTAAAGCGACTGCAGAGTGCTCTCTGGTTAACTCCGGTACTCCACCAGAAAGAGAAGAGTTAGCTAAGTCAACGGGATAGCGTCTCCCATTGATGCAGAGCAGTGTAGACACCGTAGTAAGTCAACCTAAGCTGAGCACTCTCTGGCCAACTCCAGTACTCCATCAGAAAGAGAAGAGTAAGCTAAGTTGACAAGATAGTGTTGTCTGTTACAGCTGTCCCCCTGCTGCATTCCTTTTTTCCCCTTTCCTTTCTGTTTGTCCTGTGTGGCCGCCCCTCCCGGCCATTATGCTAACTAATGTCACAGCCCTACTCATAGGAATGGATTGTACAGACTAACTGGAGCCATTGCTCTACCTAGGGAGGGGGCTTCTTGCTTCTTTGTTTGGTTCCTTTGTTCAGACCCGGGCTCGGTGTGGGGTGCACTACCCAGAAATGCAAGACCTGAAGTGGCCAACTAATTAAGCATATGAGTCATACCTGTGGCTCTGAACATGCCCAGGCATGCCTATGCTTACCTGCAGCCTTTCCCTGCCTTCTCTCCTCCCCTGTATCAAGAGGAGCCAATCAAAAGTACTGGTGGGAAATTGCCTGAGTTTGCCTTTAAAACTGGACATTTTCTGATCAGACCTCGGAGAAGGTCCCTGCTTTGCCACCTGGTCTGATCAGCTAGGGGTCTTTGGGGGGCCCTCTCCCCACTCTCGTTTGTTTTTGAGCGTACCCCCGTTTTTTAAACTCCCCTCCCACGAACAACAAATTTGTGCCTGGAGATCTCCTGATTATTGTAAGCGAATCGAGTCCTCTCTCCATCCTCCGATGCTACTGCCGTTCCTGGCTCTGTGCTTGCTGCTGTCCTGGGGATTGGTAAGAACTCCCTCTTGCAAACTCCCCCTGTCCTAGCTGCTGGCCTTGTTTCCCCAGCAGACAGACCCAAGCTAACTCCTTGGTCTGTATCTGTAATCTGTTTCTTGCCCCACAGTGCCTTTGCTGCTGGAAATAAGTCTGTGCCACTGCTAGGCTGTGCCTTCCTGGACTGTATCCTGGGCTGCCGGCTTGCAGACACCCCACTGCTGCAGCCACCACTAGTTAACGCCTCCCCCCTCCCCCGGGGCTGTACCCTGGGCACACACCACTCTGCCCTCCGGAACTTCTCCCCCTCCCAATCAAAGAAGCGGCATAGTGTAAGGTGCACCTATTAGAATCAGGTTCTTAGTCTAGATAAGTTGTAATTTTATTTTGCATAGCTGTGGTTAAGTTAGGTTTAAAGAATTCTTTGTATTGTGCTCCGTAAGTTAGGTTTAAAAAAAATTGTTGCATTGTGTTCTGTTACTTGCTAATTTGTGTAGTCTTGGTTAAGTTAGATCATAGATAAGATGTTACTGTGTTCTGTATAATTGTGGTTAAGTCTGTCTTCCCGCTGCCCTAAACCCCCCCACACCCCGAGCTGGCCCATGTCTCCCCCCGAGCTCCCCAGTCACTCGTTGCAGTCTCTCTGCTGTTTAAACTTGCAGCCTGTCCGCTCTCTGTGTCTCCCTGAGTTTAAATCTCCCTCCGCAGAGCCTCTGCCTTTGGTCTCTGCTCCACCACGTGCTCCTCTTCCCCTATCCCCCAACCTCACTCCTCTACCACTGCCTTTCTCTCTCTGTCTCTCTCTCTCTCTCTTTTAATCCCTTCCCCCACATGCTCACCCCGCTCCTGCTGCTGCCAAACCTCAATTGTTTTACTGAAGTCTAGCATAAAACCCCATTGGTTACCCTTTTTCTCTCTAACACACCTCACATTTACATTTACACTACTGTGTCATATTTTTACCTAGAGTTGTTGGTTATTTAACACATTTTACCCATAACTGTTAGTTTGTTATATGCTGCTGTGACACACCCTTTACATAGGAACTGTTAGCTACCTGTTACATTTATGCTTCAGTGTTAATTGGTTACCAACTGTATTGGACCCCACTGTATTGTACCCCACTATTGAAACCCCCTATCCTATTTACTAAAAGAAACCCCTCCCCAATTGTCTACCTTAACAAACCCCGTACCCCTCACTATTGAATTTTCCCTGTTTTTGCATTTTCTTAATAAAGTTTATTTTGCACCCCACCAGTGCAGTAGTTGTCCCCCAAGATCCCCTACCTGCTGGCAGGGTCAAGTGTCTCCCATTGATGCAGAGCGGTGTAGACACCGTAGTAAGTCAACCTAAGGGCTTGACTTCACTATCCGCCGATCCGATCTCTCGGGGATCGATTTATCGCATCTCGTCGTCACGCGATAATCGATCCCCGAATCGACGTGCGTACTCCACCAGCCCAGGTAGGTGTAAGCACCGTCGATGGGGGAGCCACAGTGGTTCGAGCTTTAGCACATCTGGCACATAAATATCTTGCGACGCCGGCTAAAACAGTGCCATGAGAATGCCTGTTTTCACTTTTAAGTGACATTGTAAACAAGAAGTGGGCAGCATTATCTCGTGCAAATGTAAACAAACTTGTTTGAGTGATTGACTGAAAAAGAAGTAAGTCTGAGTGGACTTGCAGGCTCTTAAATTTTATACTGTTTTATTTTTTAATGCAGTTTTTTGGTACATAATTCTACATCTGTAAATTCAACTTTTATGATAAAGAGATTGCACTATAGTACTTGTAATGGGGGAACTGAAATATACTATTTCTTTTGTTTTTTTACAGTGCAAATACTTGTAATCAAAAATAAATATAAAATGAGCACTGTACACTTTGTATTCTGTTTTGTAATTGAAAGCAATATATTTGAAAATGTAGAAAACATCCAAAAATATTGAAATAAATGATATTCTATTATTAACAGTACGATTAATCATGATTAATTTTTTAAATCTCTTGACAGGCCTAGTAATAATGTGACCACTACTGTACCAGCAATCAGTAGTATTCTAACCAATATGCCATCAGGCCTGCTCTGTAGATATCATGAGGTTTGATTAAAGTAGACACAACCCACATTTTTTGGAAGATCATTGCATTTTGAAAAAACAAACAAACAAAAAAACAAGCACTCCACATGGCCTGAACTTTGGAAAATCTCCAGTTAAGGAGTTTCTTTGGATGTATT
>NC_048299.1:118185300-118202268 GCF_013100865.1 Trachemys scripta elegans | reverse complement strand
GGTTGGAAGAGACCTCAGGAGGTCATCTAGTCCAACTCCCTGCTCAAAGCAGGACCCAACCCAACTAAATCATCAGCCAGAACTTTGTCAAGCCAGGCCTTAAAAACCTCCAAGGACGGAGATTCCACCACCTCCCTAGGTAACCCATTCCAGTGCTTCACCACCTTCCTAGTGAAATAGTTTTTCCTAATATCCAACCTAGACCTCCCCCACTGCAACTTGAGACCATTGCTCCTTGTTCTGTCATCTGCCACCACTGAGAACAGTCTAGCTCCGTGCTCTTTGGAACCCCCCTTCAGGTAGTTGAAGGCTCCTAAAAAAATCCCCCCCACACTCTTCTCTTCTGCAGACGAAATAAGCCCAGTTCCCTCAGCCTCTCCTTGTAAGTCATGTGCCCCATCCCCCTAATCATTTTTGTTGCCCTCTGCTGGACTCTCTCCAATTTGTCCACATCCTTTTTGTAGTGGGGGGTCCAAAACTGGATGCAAAATTCCATATGTGGCCTCACCAGTGCCGAATAGAGGGGAATAATCACTTCCCTGAATCTGCTTGCAATGCTCCTACCAGGGGTGGCTCTAGGCACTAGCAAAACAAGCAGGTGCTTGGGGCGGCAAATTACCAGGGGCGACATAATGCTGGGGCCCCAGCTCTGACCTGAGGCAGTGTCCTTGGCTGGATCCTGACCTCCCTTTGTTCTCTAACCAGCCGCTGGGGCTGTGTGGCAGGACAGGACTCAGTGGGGAGCGTGTCCCTGCCGCTCTCCCACGCAGGGCCGGCTCTAGGATTTTTGCCGCCCAAAACAAAAACCACTTTGGCTGCCCCCGGTTCTTTAATTACCCCACCCCCGGCCCCGCCTCAACTCCGCCCCTTCCCCAAATCCCCAGCCCTGCCTCCTTCCTCCCAGGCTCTCAAGCCTAAGAGGGAGGGAGGGGGAGCAGCGGCGCGCAAAACAGCTGTTTCGCGCGCCGCGGCCGCTTGGGATCTCCCCCTCCCTCCCAGGTTTGAGAGCCTGGGAAGGAGGGGGAGACCCCGAGCCGCCGCGGCGCGCGGAACAGCTGATTCGCGCACCGCTGCTCCCCCTCCCTCCCAGGATCTCAAGCCTGGGAGGGAGGGCGAGTAGCGGCGCAAGAATCAGCTGTTTCGCGCGCCGTGGCAGCAGCAGTGGAGGTGAGCTAGGGCGGCCAGGGCACATTTTTAGGGGCGGCATTCTGGCGCCGGCCATGCTGCCCCAAAAATGTGCCCCCCCAAGCACCAGCTTGTTTTGCTGGTGCCTAGAGCCGGCCCTGCTCCCACGGGCAGCGGCCAGCCCACCTCAGGCAGGAGCCAGTAGCGTGGCCCTGACCCGGTTGCGGAGCGCAGGGGGTGGCGGCGGAACATGGCAGCCAGGCAGGCCGCTCCTTCAGCACCAGCTGCGGGCTCCTCCTCGGCTTGTCCCCGCCTCCTCCCGCCTGCGCCGCCTCTTGCCCGGGGAAGGGAGGGGAGGGGAGCAGCAGCCTGGGCTGTTCCGAACTCATGCCGCTGCGCAGGCCGAGCCCTGCGATCACCAGCCACCGGCTGCTCTGCCACGGGCCCTGGCAGCCGAACCCCACAGCTGCCCCAGCTTGCTCCACGTGCGAGGTACAGGTGGTGCCCCCCGCCCAGTTGGCTCTGTCCCTGGCCACGCCACGGGGTGACCGCCCGGGACTCTGGGGTGTTGCTGAGGCTGCCATAAGCCAGGCTCCCTGGGGTTCGCTGCCCCTCCAGCCACGGGGGTCCTAGGCCAGTTTAGGAGCTGGACCGCAGCCTTGCTCTAAGAGCCTCCATTCCTCCCCGTGCTGCATAGCAAGACGTGGGACTGTGGGCAAGGCTGCTACAGCCATTTCAGACTGGGATTGGTGCCAGGGGAGTGGAGGTGATTGTGCCCTGGCTGGAGAGACCAGGCAGCCCCCTCCTACGCCTGATGCTTGCTCCCGCTGGCAAGGGGCTGCGACTCCCAGCTCCGGAGGGCAGCACCAAGCCCCCGGCGTGCTTCGTGGGGAAGAAGAGACAGGAGGCAGAGCTGTTCGGTGTCTTCCATGCAGCTCCAGGCCCCTCTAGCTACTTGGCAGCAACAGCCAGGCTGGGTAGCCCACCAGCAGCATGACTTGGTCTGACCCACACGGACCACATAAGCCCTGGGGTTGCTGCTGATGTCCTGCCTATGCCAAGGCCTCTGGCGCAGGGGCAGCCCTAGCTCTGCCCAGGCAGACACAGCCCAGCTCACTCCTTAGCCGGCTCAGTGAGTAAATGAGTACACTAGTAGGAAATTAGTGAAATAAAACAACTACACATTCTCTGTTTTCATTTTTTTTAAATTTTAAACTGTCAAAAGCAAAACAAAGCATTGCAAAGTGCAAACGTGTAAAAGCAAAAAAAAGGGGGGGGGCAATTTTTGTTTTGCTTGGGGGGGCAAAAAACCTAGAGCCGGCTCTGGCTCCTGCTAATGCAGCCCAATATGCCATAAGCCTTTTTGGCAACAATGGCACACTGTTGATTCATATACAGCTTCTCGTCCACTGTAAGCCTCAGGTCCTTTTCTCCAGAACTGCCACAGATACAAATCCAAAATTACACCACAGTATCATGTAAAACATGAAAAACATACACCTATTTTTAAATGTCCAAAGAGTTTTATTTTAATGGATTATCAAAAAATAGGAAACTTCCACAAGTGAGTGAGCACCCAGGTCTCTAATGAATAACTCACCCTTTTCCCAAAATGTTTTTCTTTATATGTACATGCTGTAGGCTATTTACTCTTGGGATAGATGCAATAAGAAAATGAGCAGCTTGGACATTTGAAGAGTAGCTGCTGAAAAGAACTTGAGAAAGAACAAGAGTTTCAGAACCTTTCTTGATTGGTTCATACCCTCATCTCATTTAGTCAGAACACAATCTTTTATCAATACAGTGGGCATAGGGACATAGCCAATTTCTGGTTGACATTTTTGTACTATATTTTCTCAGTGTATTGAGAGACTATGATAGTTCTCTTTTCTCTACCAGTTTAATACAAAACATGTTTTATTACTTAACCCATTTCACTCATGGAAAGTAAAAGCATATTTCAAAATACAGTTTGAGACTCCCTAATTATACATGGGCTCAATCTACATTCTTCTATGGACAGAATCAGCACATCTCCAGAATGAGAATATTCTATTCTCTGTCTCCAGAGTTTAAATATACTTCTGGTAAGGACAATACTGTACTACATTTTTACGTTTTTTGTCAGTGGAATGAAAATCTGAGGTGGTTTTGGCAGCTGCAAGAAACAGATGTTGAGGTCTGAAATGAATTTTTCCCCAACCAGGGCATCTGGCTGTGTGGCTGCCTTTCTGGCTGGCTACACCATTAGTGACTATTTGTGGTGTACTTATATAACCACAAGTCAAGCTGATGTGGGGTCAGCCTGCTTGCAGAAGATGTCTTAGTCTTTTGGAAACACACAGTTTCCTTCAGTACATTTCAATGTGACTTTCACTGGCAATAATATTTGCTGTTGCTTGCTGTATGTAGTAGAAGTTACAGTCAAATTAAATATCCATTGGTAAGGAAGAAGAAGTGCAGTTGTCCATTTTTGTTTGAACTGGCCTTGAAACAGACTATTACTTGTGCATGATCTCATTATATATTAGTTCTCCTTAGACCAGTTTCTCAGCTGCACAGAGACAAACTCATGCACTAATACACACCAATTCTTTCTTTGCAAATATGGCCCAGAATGTTCCTTCACCTAATGACGCTTTATATCTTTAGCTTTGTTATTTTTTTTTTAATTAAAACATGTTAACAAAGCCTAAGAAAAATAAATGAAACTACTCACAAGGAAATTACATTGACAAGCTAAGCCCATTTATAATTATTGCATTTCAGTTAGACTGTACTAGGGCTGGGTGAACAGATAGAGAAAAAGAAACAACCCTGATGTCTGAGTTTCATAAATATTTCCTGTGTCCTGCATGTGAAGTCCACAATATTAATGATAAATAACATTTTAAAGCATACAAACATTTTCATGCCAACTACTGCACTAAAGAATAAAGTCATAATATTATATCAAAATGTATCCAAAGAAAGAATAGGCCAGACCCTCAGCTGGTGCAAATCAGCATAACTTCATTGACACCAATGGAGTTATATTTATACCATAGATTCATAGATTTTAAGGCCAGGAGGGACATTATGATCATCTAGTCTGGTCCTCTGCAAAACACGGGCCATGGAGTTTTACCAAGTGATTCCTGCATCAAGCCAGAGCATATCTTTTAGACAGAAATACAATCTTGATATAAAGACTTCAAGTGACAAAGAATCCACCATATCCTAGGTAAGTTGTTTCAATGTTTAATTTCCCCACTGTTAAAAATTTGCACCTGATTTCTAGTCTGCATTTGTCTAGCTTCAGTTTACAGCCATCATATTTTGTCACTTTCTCTGCTAGATTAAAGAACAATCTATTAGAAATCTTCTCCCCATGTAGGTTATTATAGACATGATCAAATCATCTCTTAACCTTCTCTTGGATAAACAAAATAGATTGACATCCTAAGTCTCTTACCCTACAGCATGTTTTCCAGACCTTGAATCATTCTTGTATCTCTTTTCTAAACCCTGTCCATTCTGAACCCTTTTTTCACTAGCTGAGCCTTTGGCCCAATGTTTCTATTTTGAGATTAGTTCAAGAATTAGAATTTAGCTCAATTTGGGAGAGCCAATATCAAATTTAAATTATGTTTGAATAGCCTAGTTTGTTAGTAATTTTCCTTTATTTGAGATACCTTTTTTTTTAAATTCAATAACTTTAGAACTAATTAAAAAAATACTATACATCTGAAACAGTAGCAGAATATTTTCAAATTAAATCTGTTTTTACAGATAAAGTATTTTCTATAAAGACAAAGTTATTTCTAAAAAATCATGTCAACATTTCTTACAAAATGCTGGGTATTATTTTTTAAATTTCTTAAAATAAAAAGCATATTTAAGCCCCAATCGTGCACACACTTATGCATATGCTTAATAGTAAGCATATGAATCGAGCCTCTAACTTCAGTGGGATTACTTGCATATATGAAGTTAAGCATGTACATATGTGCTTGGAGCCTTGGAGTCTTGATGTTGATAAATGTTAAGATTCACTTTTCCATTTCAATATTACAGTCACTATGGGACAATCCTTTGCAATTTTTCTTTAGTTTTGTTTTTGATTAGAAATGAAATTTTAAATTCATTGGTTTCTTTCCCCAAACAGAAAAGGGTAATTAATGTATAATTCCCTCAAATTGTTTAGGACTATTAGTTTGAATGGATTTCAATGTATTTGTTGTAGTTAGCTTTTGTCACAGCCTTGTCTCCTAATTTTGTAACCTTACAGTGGCATTTGGATCGGCCTCACGTTGGCAAGTGATTACACCATCAGTCTGATCAGGACTCACAGGAATATAAAACACAGATCTGGGGATGGATTTTAAAGCAGATGGTTGCAATTTTGTAAATTTTTAACTTTATGGTGGGGAGGGGCTAATTCCAGGCATTTATTTGCATCTTGTTGTCTCCTTGTCAAATAACTAATTTTCAGGGCCGGACCTCTTCAGCCTAGCTACCTCTGAATCCTCTTGCTCCCCCTCTGCAAGGGGGAATGAAGATATACATGAAGGACACCTCAGTCTGCAAAGACTTATAGTCTCACCTTCTTTCTCTATGATAATAGGGTTCACCTCTCATCTCCTAGGTTTCATGATTACCACTTGGAGTTGGCTTCCTTGAGCTCTTCAGTCCAGCTGGACACCAGTCACAAGTGATGAAATTACAAACTCATGTACAATTTTTAAAGCCTGTCTTACTCCTTATTAACCTAAAACTAGGCCTCCAGGATGCTGCAAGAAAGGTGAAAAAAACCCTCCCAAAAAACTTGCTATGAGGGAAAAAAATTCCTTCCTGATCCCCAAAACAAGAGATCGGTCAGACCCACAGCATCTTGGTAACACAAATCAAATTATACTTCCATAATAGGGTAGGGAGCATGGGAAGCAACCACATCGGAATGGTTACCTCATGCCCTGAAGGCTTCATACAAAAGAAAGGGAGGGGGATGAGACATGAATCGACTCTCTCCTCTCCCACCATAAATGGGTAAGTTGGAAGGAAAGACACAGGGAATTCTGTCTTTGTCATCTTCCCACAACTCACACTGACATGATATCCACATTCATTCTAAGTGGGGGGGAAGGAGGGAAGGCTGCAGAGCAGCCAAGCCTGCCCTTCCCCCTCCTCTCATGGATTATCTTTCCCTCACTGGTTTGATCAAACATCCCCCCAGTAAGAGTGGGGAGGCATTCTGAAACTGGGTAAATATGTAAAAAAAAAATAATTT
The DNA here is from genome assembly GCF_013100865.1 of Trachemys scripta elegans. Classification (NCBI taxonomy): domain Eukaryota; kingdom Metazoa; phylum Chordata; order Testudines; family Emydidae; genus Trachemys; species Trachemys scripta. The sequence goes on along the minus strand of NC_048299.1, from coordinate 118,195,874 downwards.
GAAAGAGCAACTATCAAAAGACACAAAAACTAACAGCAAAAAAATTATGTACATCAGAAGCAGGAAGCACACCAAACAATTAATGGGGGCCACTGCTAAAGGTGCTAAAGGAGTACACAAGGAAAAAAAGTCCATTGCTGAGAAGCTAAATGGATTTTTTTGCATCCATCTTCACTGCAGAAGATGTGAGGAAGATTCACACAACTGAGCCATTCTTTCTAGGTGATGAATCAGAGGAACTGTCCCACACTGGATGTCAGTACAGGAGATTTTGAAAAAAAACAATAAATTAAACAGTAATAAGTCACTATGACCACATGGTATTCACCCAAGACTTCTGAAGGAACTCAAATATGAAATGGCAGAAATACTAACTGTGGTATGTAACCTATCACTTAAAGCATCCTAAGTACCAGATGACTGGAGGATAGCTAATGTAATGTCAATTTTTAAAAAAGGATTCAGAGGCAATCCTGGCAATTACAGGCTAGTAAACCTAATTTCAGTATCATGAAAATTAGTTGAAACTATAGTAAAGAACAGAAATATCAAACACATATGTGAAAATGTTTTGTTGGGGTGGTATTTACTCTTGTATTCGCTATCCCTTTCCTAATGGTTCCTAACATTCTGTTAGCTTTTTTGACGAGCTACACATTGAGAAAAAATTTTCAGAGAAATATACACAGTGACTCCAAGATCTCTTTCTTGAGTGGTAACAGCTAATTTAGACCCCATCATTTTGTAGGCAGTGTTGGGATTAGGTTTTCCATTGTGCCTTACTTTCCTTTTATCAACATTGAATTTGATCTGCCATTTTGTTGCCCAGCCACCAAGTTTTGTGAGATCCCTTGTAACTCTGCTTTGGACTTTACTATTTTAAATAATTTTGTGTCATCTGCAAACTTTGACACCTCACTGTTTACCCCTTTTCCCATATAATTTATGAATATGTTGAACAGCACTGGTCACAGTACAGATCCCTGGGGGACCATGCTATTTATCTCTCTTCATTTTGAAAACTGACCATTTAATCCCACCATTTGTTTCCTGTCTTTTGATCAGTTACTGATCCATTAGAAGACCTTCCCTTTTATCCCATGGCTGCTTACTTTGCTTAAGAGCCTTTAGTGAGGGACCTTGTTAAAGGCTTTCTGAAAGTCCAAGTACACTATATCCACTGGATCACCCTTGGCCACATGATTTCTGTTTACAAGCCATTTTGACTCTTTCCAACAAATCATGTTCATCTGGGTATCTGATATTTCTGTTCTTCGGTATAGTTTCAACCAGTTTTCCTGGTACTGATCTCGAGCTTACCAGCCTGTAATTGCCAGGATTGCCTCTATTTGACTTTATGCTTTCTTTCACATACAGTGCCACCCTATCCCCATACCAGCACAACTTATGCTGTCATTCCTATATATTTTGTACCCTGCTATTACCATGTCCCATTGAGTATCATCATTCCTCTAAATATATGTGATGTCTAATATATCAATATCCTCATTTAATACCAACCACTGAAGTTCACCCATCTGATTTTTTAGACATCTAACATTTGTACACAAATGTAACGCTGACAGACCCTGGTCATCAGTGGGCAGGATCGAACTGGGGACCTCTGGAGCTTAGTGCATGAGACTCTAAAAGCCAGCTGGCTATTAGCTAAGGCTGTAGAGCACACTCATTAATCTCTGGTTTCAGAGTAGCAGCCGTGTTAGTCTGTATCCGCAAAACGAACAGGAGTACTTGTGGCACCTTAGATTTGTTAAATTTGTTAGTCTCTAAGGTGCCACAAGTACTCATGTTCTTTTTTCATTAATCTCTCTCTCTCTCTTTGCATATGATAGAAAATTATTTAAAATAGTAAAATCCAAAGCAGACTGTGAATCTCACAAAAACTAGGTGAATGGGCAACAAAATGGCAGATCAAATTCAGTGATGATAAATACAAAGTAATGCACATTGGAAAACCTCCTCTCAATTATACCTACAAAATGACGGGATCTAAATTAGCTGTTACCACTCATGAAAGAGATCTTGGAATCACTGTGGGTATTTCTCTGAAAAAATCTGCTCAATGTACAGCGGCAGTCAAAAAAGCTAACAGAATGTTAGGAACCATTAGGAAAGGGGTAGATAATAAGACAGTAAATATCATATTGACAGTATATAAATCCATGGTATGCCTAAACCTTTAATAGTGCATACAATTCTAGTTGCCCTGTCTCAGAAAAGATATATTAGAAACAGAAAAGGTACAGAGAAGGGCAACAAAAATTATTAAAGGTATGGAACAGCTTCCATATGGGAGAGATTATAAAAACAGGGACTGTTCAGCTTGGAGAAAAGACGATTGAAGGGGGATATGACAGAGATCTATGAAATCATGAATAGTGTGGAGAAAGTGAATAAGGACATTTACCCTTTCACATAACACAAGAAACGGGGTCATCCAATGAAATTAGTAGGCTGCAAAACAAACAAAAGGAAGTACTTCTTCACACAAGGCACGGTCAACCTGTGGAACTCATATCCAAGGGATGTTGTGAAGGCCAAAAGTATAACAGGGTTCAAAAAAGAATTAGATAAATTCATGAAGGATAGCTCCATAAATGGTTATTAGCCAAGATGGTCATGGATGCAACCCCATGCTCTGGGTGTCCCTAAGCCTCTAACTGCCAGATGCAGGGACTGGATTACAGGGGAATGGATCACATGATAATTGCCCTGTTCTAGTCATTCCTTCTGAAGCATCTGACATTGGCCACTGGTAGAAAAAAGGATATTGGGCTAACTGGACCATTAGTCTGACCTAGTAAGGCCATCTTTATGTTATGATGTACCACTGTCTCTGTGACACAAGAGTTAGAGCGTCCAGTCCAACATATAACACATGTAGGAACAGTTTCTGTGGTAGGAAGGAAATGGATAATGTAGACCCAAGACCAATATAGGAGATTGAAGCCTAGAACATAAATGTTAGAGTGTTCAATTAAGTTACTGTTATTCATAACGCTATTCTATTGGGCATGATTTGGGGGTTGTTGGGTTTTTTTGCGTAAACTGTTAAACCACAAGTTTAGCCCAAGATCCATGTTGAAAATATGACTTTTGCATTTGATCAAGATATTTCAACCTCCATGGCAACCATGAAACTATCCAATATAGTTTCTGATTCAATCCATACTAATGCCACACTCTAAACCTTACTGTCATTTAATTCTGGAAACATGGTATGTTAAAAATACACATTTGTGTATCATGGTCAGTTTATCATCTGCTCAGGCTGAGGTCAGTCTTTTTCTTTCTTCTGTCAGGGTGTAGCCCTGTTTTGATAGTTTGTCTGGGAGACTTAACAAATGAGGTTCTGGAATGCTCTGCACGAATTTACAGATAAGTCACATTTTTGATAGTATGGTGGAAAATTATAACCATTTGTTGACATACATTAATGGTATATGGACATTTATTCCACCCACATTATCTTCACAAGTCACCAGTAACCTGGAAATACAGATAATCTGAATTAGTTGAAGCAGCTGAGATTGGAATATGAGAGGCAAAAGCTCACTCCAAGTTCAACTGAAGGTGTCATAGGGGATTTTACATTCCTATATTATAGATGTTGATGCAGTGAGAACAAGAAAGTTTATTTCTCCTTGACAATAGCTTGCCCCGTTACTTCAGCAAAATTCAGACCTGTGGAATTGTTCAAAGATGTGTGCAGTCTGATTAACTTGGACTATCACAGCATCATATTAAAATGTCCAGTGTTTCTCACTGTAAGGAATCATCAACTTACTTATCTGAAACATGTGTAGATAATTATGTTAGAGATGTTCTTTAAATCCTACAGTGGTCTGGGACTCAGTTTTCTGAGAGCCCACCTGTCACTTGTTTATGAGATTTCGAATCAGCTGGAAAGATGATTCTGTTAGAACCTAAGTTTGAATATGATGCATTTAATTCTCCTCTCAAAACAGTCAGGATTTAGTTCACTGAAGTGTAAAGTCAGTGTAAGTGAGTGGAGAACTATGTTCAGAGCATCCGGTGATGGGGGCTCTGATAGCTGAAGTATCCATTCTTTGCTATCTATATCTGCTGGAAGTATTCTACAGCCTGTGACTTGCAATCTTCAGGAAATAATACAAAACACTTTATTTTATTTAGCATTTCAGTACCTAGTTTTGTGTGTCAATTTAAACTTTGCCATTAAATTGCCTAGTCGCCACAGTGGTATGCTATAGACAGTAAAAAAAAAATACATAACAATAAATAATAAAGAAGATGAAGAAAAGTCAGGAAAGAGAGCTGAGATGTTCATGCTAAACAAATATTTAACAGCACTGAAGACAAGAACTCTCAGTCACATGGAAGTTGATTTATTTCCTAAATGCTTCACCAATAAATACATAACTAAATATTAACAACAATAATTGCTTCTGATCTTTAATAGTAGCATTATTTTCATATTGTAGGAAATATAATCATACATATGGTAGTAATTAGCACATGTTGAATAGTGCTTTACTTCTTCAAAGTGCTGACGGGCATTAAACAATTATTAATTAATTGATTTAGCCCATTGTATTAAACTATTATTTACCTTTTTCTTAATTAAATGCTATCACCAGTCATCCCTCAAGTGTATATAACATTTACAGTACAGCCTTAGTATTCATAGATTTTGTTAAAGACATGCACATATAACAAAAGGGGGGGCTGAAGAAAGTGATAGTAAGACCCCAGCTGATGCAGCATGACCATATGCCAGAAAAAAAAATGCAGAAGTAACTGCTTGGTTTAACATTCTCAGCCATCAAGCTAGGCCCAGTTTAGAAAGTCCCCTCCCTCCCTCTGTGTGTGTCTTTCTCTCTCCCTCTCCCTTTGTTAGATTCACACACTCTGCTTTTCCAATTGCTTTAGCCTGAAGCAGTTGACATTTACCCCAGCTAGATAATCGAGGAATAACATTTGCGTTACAGTTTAACATGACCTCTGCCTCTACAGCTCTTTTTAGATTACCTTCCAAAAAAAAAAATGGTTGCTGACACCATAGTGAGGCAGGCGGTGGGTGATGGGGGAGGTGAGGAAGAAAGAAAAGGGAAGCTTATTATTGTAGTGGTGCAGTCAATGTCAGGAGAAGCTGCACTGCCCTTTTCAGTTGTGGGTGAGCAACTATTAAGGAAAAGGTATTAAAAAGGAGGAACAACTGTGATGCGAGCGACACACAGGTTAAGCTAAAAGCAAAGGTTAATGGATTGACTGTTACCTGTGTATGAGGCTTAATGTTGGCCTATACACAAGAGGATTGCTTCTAGGTTGTATTTTTTTCCATGAAACTAAATTAAAGGGCTAATTTATTCCAGCGTAAAATAGTGAGATGGCTTTTTTCCCCCCTCACAAATACACAAGGACATATTTTCAATTCAAAATCTTTGCTCTCTAGTTACACCACAATCAACGTGCTTATGGGCAGGGGCTTGAGGGAAGGGAGGGAGAAATAACCAATATATTTAGCAAGAGTTACTCACATAAAATCTAAATGGAGTAGTTGACAGGACTGGTTGAGATAATTAAACATATGCTAAAATGCTTATTTAATATTCTTAATGAAAATAAAAATAGGTTGATTTCACAAAGAAATGGAGAAATACGAAGGTATGAATATTTTCAAAGAACAGGAGAATACAAAAATCATTATTTCCTCTAACTTTCTAATTTCTGTCTTTAGAATTCATTTTTGAAATGTGCATAAAGCAGAAGTTGCATGTGATTTCCTAGTGATTTTGGATTGAATTTTGGAGCTGGCATAAAATAAAAGATTTATTCTTTTATTGGTCAGACTGTCTATCTATCTACCTCACATACATGTGATAAAGATAAATTACCTCCATGAATTCCACTAACTTGAGGACAGAATAAAATAAGCTGATATAATTTAATGTTGTTATTCTCACTGCTGTTATTTCCATAAGATGGCATACCTATTGATCTAACACTTTGATTTCCATAAGCTCCTAAAAACACAACACAATTTGGTATTTTATAAAGTTTTCACTGGTGTAGTCTAAGTGCACCAAGTATTGTGGAGCAGCCTTGAAGAGCTGCTAAGTGTGTTTGGGTGAACTCAGTCAATACCTTTCTGTCCCCAGAAGATGAAATAATGGGATGACAAACACATTTAAAGGAAAAACCATAGTACCAGGTTTAGAACATGCAAAGTACTTTGGATGTTGTAAACATTTTTTCATCATTGTAAAAAACAACAAAGGGTCCTGTGGCACCTTTAAGACTACCAGAAGTATTGGGAGCATAAGCTTTCATGGGTAAGAACCTCACTTCTTCAGATGCAAGAAGTGAGGTTCTTACCCATGAAAGCTTATGCTCCCAATACTTCTGGTGGTCTTAAAGGTGCCACAGGACCTTCTGTTGCTTTTTACAGATTCAGACTAACACGGCTACCCCTCTGATACTTTTCATCATTGTGCAGATTTCATTATCTAACTTATATGTTTTAAAAGTACTATCTTCTATTTGTACCAATCCTATGAACATTAACAAAGTCTCAAAAATAATAACATGGAAGTTAGAGGTGGAAAAAATAGTCTGATTGGGAAATTTTTCAAAATGGTGTTAACATTGCACCTGCAATTTTGCACCCAGGTATTTGTTTCTGTAATTTTGTGAGTGCAAGTCATTTGAGGGGACAAATAATAGAGTTTAGAAGTCTTAATTACTTAATTAAGGAAAGCAATCAACTAGATGTTTGAATACTATAATTTTCACCCTCAAATTATTTGTATTTGCAAAATTATTGGTGCAATTTTAGAGCCCACTTTGAGGCTCATATGAAAATCTGTCCTGTCATTCTGTTTCCCTGCCAGTGCTGGATTGTTTCCTACAGTACATTTTCTGCTATTTTGTCCAGTTTAGTTTTAAGTATCTCAAGTGTCTTCCATCACTTCTCAAGAGAGTCTGTTCTGCAGCATAATACATCTCACTGTCAGGAAGTGTTTCTTGGTATTCGTACTTAGACTCCCGGGTAACGCTCTAAATTATTTTTCAGTATACTCGAGTCCAAATTATGCACTCAGTTATACATTAGAAGTAAATATGATTGCACTCATGTTCTGTAATTGAGACAAGACTTTAGCGCTTATTTACACTCTTCAAGTATCTGTTGTGATTCCTTTAGTTAGCTCTTAACCAATCTGTTGTTTTATAGTATTATATGATTTATTAAGGATCCAAACCTGCAGTATTTTCTCAGGCAATTCTCCCAATGAAATCAATTATTGAACTCTGTTTTTTTTCACTGAAATCAATGGGAGGTTTGCCCAATTACAGATTTCAGGATCAAGCCCAAACAATGCAATACAAAGGGATGAAAGTAACTATTTTTCTGTTTGTCTTGATGTAAGAAATTAGCATACTAACGATCATGAAAGATTTATTTCTTTGATCATATTAGCAATTTTTTTCATATCTTTGTATTTGTTTATGCAATCTGCATAGGGTACATCTAAATTGTAAAAACAAACTCCGTGTCTCAAATCTCAGAATGCAGTTCAACTGACTTGGGCTTGTGGGGCTTGCACTATAGGGCTGAAAATATCAGTGTAGATGTTCCTGCTCAGACTGGACCCTGTGATGGGTTGGAGCTCCAGCTCTAAGCTCTTCCCCCAACTGCTATTTTCAGCCCCATAGCGCAAGCCCCAGGAGCCTGAATCTGCTGACTTGGGCTCTGAGATTCACTGTAGCAGAGTTTTCTTTGCAGTGTAGAAAAGCCATCTGATTCCTTCTGTAGCTTAAGAAAGTCCCATGAAGGAAACCATTTGGACAGATCAAGGAATGCTTTGGATACTTCAGACTGGCCTCTGACATAGGTGCCTCGGGTGTCTGGGTGCCCTGACTCCAGCTGAGTGCTCAGTCACTGGAATTTTCCAGTGGAAGCTATCAGACTAGTCATACCTACCTGTCTACTGATGTGCTCCCCAAATGCTAACTGCAAGAGTGTCCCTCACAAGAAGCTACAAATAGGCTAGGTGATGACCATAGGGCAACAGGAAGAACCTACACAGACACAAGAAACGTACCTGATATGAGACATGAAAAAGTTGTTTGCTTATACCTACTCAAGTTAGCTGTAGGGAAAAAGTTGGAGAAAAGGAAACTACATACAAGGGAAAATTGTACATATTTTGTATTTTGTACTAAATATTTTGTACGTCAATAAAAATTGTAGACAATATCTGGAACCACACATTGCCAGGAGCATCTCCGATTAGTAAAACCAGAGGATGCAGTCACCTATATCTTGATAAGCTTTGGTCTGTGCCTTTCACATATTGCTTGGGACAGGAGGAGTGAGTGGAATGATCTCTATTGAATGTGAAGTTAGAAAGAACAGTGTTCTAACATTGCAGACACTTATATATCGGAACAGAAATAACCAGGGATGCTACCTGCAGACATGTCTACTCAGCATTCCCATTAGAAATCAACTCTACATTAGGTACAATGAGCCAGCAGCCAACTTTGCGCTCCAGGATTTTAAAAGGATGATGCCAGCCCACATCATGTCAGAAGCTAAGTGGAGTGCGAGCTTCAACAGGGACAGAGGAATGAAAGCTCTAGCTGATTCACTGAAAGACATCCTAGAGAAATGGGTTTACCAGAAGTTAGCTTGCCTGATCTGGGCTAAGATGAGAAGACACTTTACAGTGACTGATGTTCCTTCCACTTAAGCACTGCTACACACCAAGGCATTGTGGCTGCTGGAACCCAGCACCGAACAAGGGACTATGGTTTACAAATAGAATTAAAAATCCATTAAAGAACTGATCAGTAAAATTGGTTTGCATTTACGTGACATGATATCATGAAAGGTGAGTTAATACAGTGGCCAGGGACAGTATGCCAGGGCACGGGAAACATGTCTATATAAACAATAGATGATAGATTAGCACATGCAAATCAACCAAAATAGAGACCCTATTAGTATGGTGATTACTGGCCTCAACAGGCCTATGGCAAACATAAAATATTACCTTGTCACTTCAGAATGCCATCCACTCTGCAATCCACTGGTGGCAGAACTTGATGTGGAACAATTGGGGAGGGACTCCCCTTTCTACCCCCATCAGCAAGTGGCAGCATTCCTAATGAAACTCAAGCAGGACACAGCGGCTAATGCCCCTGGATCTTATATGGGATCAGATTAGCCCCTCAGGAATCACCTGGTTAAAGGTGTTAAGGAAGAGATTTGAAAGGTGGAGTTTATAGAATTATTTACCTTGTTGTTTAGGAAATAGCAGACAGAGGAATGGGGCAAAACAGACAGAAAAGACGAGGACAAACCCCACAGACTTAAGGTGCCTCAAACTCTTGAGAACTGGTCTGTGACCTTCTGCATTTATAAGAGTATAATTTGTGTAAGGAGCCCCAAGGGATGCATTTCCTTCTTCAAGTATGAGGTCTTAACAGTGAGGGCTAATGCTACATATGGTGGAGTAGCATGGTTAAGGACTGACAGAGAATTTAGATAGAAGGCAGCAGAGAAGCATGAATTACCCTGGGGGTAATTTTAGTTGGAGTGTATGACTTCTTATCATGCCCCCCTCCCAGCTGACATTCACAGACAGCAGGTTGCCAATACCAAAACCATGGCTTCAAAATGCAAATAGAAAAGTCAATGTGTGCTTTGCATTTAATGCTGTAAAATGTTTTTCTTCCAATGCAGGTACAAACACTGCTGCAGGAGGTGCTGGGATCAGCATATAACATGCTCTTGTTATGGGGGCAAAGAACAGTTCCAAAACAGTGTTATCAAACCCAAGGCTTTGAGAAATGCTACAAGGAGAGCCAGTAACCCGGGTCGGCTCTAGTTTTTTTGCCGCCCCAAGCAAAGAAAATTTTGGCTGCCCCCCGTCCCAGCCCTTGGCTCCTCCCTGCTGTCCCAGCCCTGGGCTCTCCCCACCCACCCACCCACACCCCCTGCCGCCTCAGCTCTGGGCTCCCTCATTCCCCCCCACCATTGCCCCCCACACACCTCCTGCCGCCCCAGCCCTGGGCTCTCTCCCCCCTCCCCCACCTGCACTCTCCTTCCACCGCAGCCCTGGATCTTATATGGTCACTGGTAACTCGCTCCCACGGCAGGTCATTCAGCATGAATTTTAGATGTGCACAGAACACAGACAGGATTGGTTTCCATATGGTTACAGAACTGCAGTCAAGTGGAACAATTTTCAGCTTGTGTGATTGGAGGATATCTGGATGCGTATTATAAGACTGTCCTACATAAATAAGGAAAAGTTGTGGTGCCTTTATTATTCTTTTCTTCCACTCTTTCTTTCTATGGGGAATTTGCCAATGCAATATCACTGTCTTCCTTTTAAACAAACAAACAAACAAACAAAAAGGCAATGGCTGTTGAAAATAGCAATTCCAGTCCTAATAACCACTGGGAAGCATTTCTTGCTCAATTTTATCCTACTTTTTCTACAGCAAGTTACAGTGGATCAGTATATTTGATTTGGGAGAAATGAAGTAACAGCTGCCCAAAC
>NC_048299.1:118110344-118184943 GCF_013100865.1 Trachemys scripta elegans | reverse complement strand
GGATAGCACCAGCTGGGCAGCAGCCCAGACGCGACCGGCCAGGGGCTGGGCCCAGCGTACGCTGCTGGGTCCCCGCAGCAGGCCCCGGCTCGGGGGGTTCGGGGGCGCCAGAGCTGCAGCCGCGGAGCGCCATGGCCGCTTCCTCCCCCGCGGCAGTGGGAGCTGCAGCAGCGGCTGCTCCCGAGTCCCGCTGCCCGGGGGGACAACAACAGCCGCCGCCTGGCCCCGCGGGCCGCCCCCCTCCTCGCCCAACCACCCGACTGAGTCCTGCTCGCGGCCAGGCCGGACTGTTACTCACCCCGGCCCCGCGCTTCCCCTGCGTCTCCCGGGCCTCCCTCCAGCGCTTGCGGAGGGGGGAGGAATGGTGAGCCCGGGGAAGAGGCGGGGATTCGGGGAGGGAGCCAATCGGGGGAGGAGGGGGCGGGGTCGAGGCGGGGGGGGGGGGGTGCGAGTACTTCCGGGCTCTAGGCTCCGGGGCATTTCCTTGTTTGTCCGGTTGTCCCGACCGCATGTTGGTCGGGACGCGGGACAAACAAGGAAATATCGGGACGGTCCCGATAAAATCGGGACGTCTGGTCACCCTACATCCATTAAAAGTTTTGAGCATATAGTAAGGGCAAAGATCACCATGGAAGTGGCAGTAGACAGAGTTCCAGGCCCCTTTAAGGTCCCTCCATCATTAGAGGTTTTTAAGACCTGGCTTGTCAAAGCCCTGGATGGGATGATTTACTCATAGACTTAGTTGGGGTTAGTCCTGCTTTGAGCAGGGGGGTTGGACTACATGACCTCCTGAGGTCTCTTTCAACCCTAATCTTCTATGATTCTATGATTTTTTAACTTGCTTGGGTTTCATTTTGAAGGCTACTACTATTTTGATAAACCTATGCCCATGGGTGCTTGGAGTGTCCTATGCCTCTGCCTTCTATGTGCCCTATGCCCATGTGTCGCTTTCAAAGGATTCAGCTCCATGTTGGAATGGGTGACTGTGTGTGCAGCACAGTGTCACTTGTTATTTGCAGGAAGATTAGGAACAGGGAGCTGAAAACACTTGCTTCAGACATTCCAGAACCTACCCTTGGCATGAGAGGACAGAAGGCTCTGCCCATAGTTCAACACAGTTCTGGGTGTTTCTAGGTTACCTGCATCAAAGTTGGAATTGCTCAGGGCACTGCTACCAGCTGTCAAAGGGGAAAAGAAAATTATGCTGAAGGAACTACAACTGGTCTTGGGGAACCCAAACTGCATGCTGGGTGATGGCTCCTGGTCAGGCATTCTGTGTCTGCCTGGTGCCAGACTCCTCTGGAGTGCAAAAATCCCACCACTTTGTCAAAATGAAGGAAGATTTAGAAGTATGGGAAAGATGTATGGAGCAGTTTAATGGGATTTCCATATGGCATTCAGACTGGTTGCTCAAGATAGAGCCGAATGTAAAATCTGATGCCTCAGAAGGCATAGGTTTTGGGGTTTATTTTCAAGAAGAGTAGTGTGCACAGAGGTGGCCAGAAAGCTGGGGGGTTCAGGTCATTACAAGGGACATCATCTTCCTCAAGTTTTTTTGATGGGAGTCCCTATTTGGGGAAAGAAGATTCAGAACAAAAAAGTCTGTTTCTGGTGCCACAGTCGCTCTGTGGTCCACATTGTAAATAGACAGTCAGCTAAGACTGCTTGCGAAATGAAGCTGGTGAGGGCCTTCATTTTATACTGCCTGAGTTTTAACATCTTTTTTCATACAGTGATGTCCCAGGAGTGGATTATGGTGTTGCTAATGCTCTATCTCAATTTCAGGATGACAGATTCTGCTTGCCAGCAGGGATCCAGAGGTGTTGCCCCCAACAACACTGGAACCTTGGCTCATGGGAGCTGTGGGACAATTCAAGGACTCAGTTGTCCCATAGACTCTCAGGGCCTATAAGGCCAGCCTTCCAAAGTTAATGAAATTTAGGGGACAGGGAAGGGCTTCATTGGGGGGTGACCCATATTTACTCACCACATGGTGCGATATGTGGTGTATTTGGCCCACCAGGGACTGGCTCCCCGCACCATATTTAGCTGTCTAGTGGGCCTATCCTACTGGAATAGGCTCTCAGATTTCCCAGGTCCATGTTAATATTTCAGAGTATGGAAGCTCTTAGATGGGTAGTCAGGGAGGGTCGGGCGCCGGAAGGATGACAGGTTACCCATAACAATAGAAACACTGACCAGATTATTAAAGATCTATCACACATCTGCAGCCGTGGGAGGAAGGCCATTTTATTTATGTTAGCATTTGTTGTTGCTTTCTTTGGCACTTTTAAAGTTAGTGAGATGGTGCCTTTGGCATCTGTAGACAGGTTCCAGCATGCACTGAACTTTCAAGCATGTATGATTATTTCCAGGAGCAGTGTTCCTGCACTTAAGGTGCTCAAAAACAAGCCAGAAGGGAAAAGAGGTTGGTGTGCCGATGAACGTTTGTGCCTTACATAGGCAGTAAAAGCTTTATTAAAAATGTGGGGCCCATAGGTGGGCCTACTGTCGGTGATGGCAGCTTCCTTACAAGGTACTAATTCACTGCAATACTGAGAAAAATCTCGAGCTATTGTGGTCTTGACCCAGGTAAATTTGGTATTCATTCTGTCCAAATCAGGACAGCAATGTCAGTGTCTGTAGGGGGTTTTGGTCCATGGATGGGGATGGAAATGAAGGTGTTATAGGACTTACATCGGCATCAAGGATACAATGTCAGGGAATGGTAAAACATAACTAACTCAATGCACTTGTTTGTTTCAGAGGGTACCCGGAACATATGCACTATTTGGATTTGCAGGCATTCTGTAGAGCATTGCGTCCAGAATGGGCAGCAAGGATTGCAGCCAGATCTCAGCTGGGTGTCAGGGCCTAAGCTTTTTGCATCCAGTTGTTCGTCAGAAGGGGCATGCAGTGGGATCACCTTATGACTCTTCTGCACTCACCAATGAACAACATGAACCCACCTCACAGCCTGGTTATTCATCTCAGGGGCTTCACAGGTGTCAATTTAAAGGATAAAATCTAGAGGGAAGTTGGCTTGATGGCCAGAGGTCAGGTTAGTATGGTCAGACATACTTAAGACGTGGGCTTGGTGGGGAGCCACAGACCCAGCACATGTGGACAAAGTTAGTGAATAGAGAGGTCACCAGGATATTCCTGGAGACAGTGGTTCAGTGATACAGCATAGGGGTATCTATTAAATCAGCCTAAATTTTTTCAGGGATGATGGTGTACATTTGTCAGAGGGAGGCATTGACATATGGCTACAGAATGTGAAGGAATGGACTAGGCAGGAGTTGTGACAGAAGTCAGCATGGTTGGGGGAGACCATGCTAGTCAGTGGTGCCCACTGTGATTGGTTCCCAGTGTGGTTGAAAGAATAATGAACAGTTACCAAAGGTAAAATATCTGGAATTTGGTGATGGACCTTGGGTTCATGGGATAGGGTAAGACCTTGTCAGATAAGGTCAGATCTTGTGGTCCTCACAGGCTGAGCTCCCCACCCTTCTGCACCCTCTGTCCTCCTCACGGGGCTGAGGAGTGCTTGGAGAACTCAGAGCGAGAAGAACCCTGGGAAGGTAGGCTGAGGAGTGCCTACCTTAAGTTACAGGTTATATGGTAAGGAGCCCTGTAATCCCTGCACTGGAACCAATTAGTCTGGTATAGGAGAATATAGGTGATGGGCGGGTGGTACTCTTCCCCTGTGTTTAAGTTAAATAAAAGTTGCAGCCGGTCACTTAAAATCCAACCACATGTCTGTCCTCATTTCACCACTGTGTCCACATAAAATGGAACCCACCTGCCTGAATGGGTAGATGAACTTTAGGAAGCCAGCAGTTAAAAGGAACAGCTTCAGCAGAGAGGGAGGGAGGGAGACACTCATTGGAGACAATAGGAAGCTCCTCTTCCCCCATGAAGTCTCTGGCACCTATTGGCCAGGTGGGAGACAGGGATCTGATTAACCAGCAATCTCCAGCTCCTATGATTTAACCTGGAGAGGGGGCAATCTAGATTCTCTTCCAGCTTAGAATCATAGAAGATTAGGGTTGGAAGAGACATCAGGAGGTCATCTAGTCCAACCCCTGCTCAAAGCAGGACCAATCCCCAACTAAATCATCCCAGCCAGGGCTTTGTCAAGCTTCATGTCAGCTGCCCCATCCTACCCACCCTGTATTAGGAATCCAGCCTAACAGATGCTGTGGATCTAATAGATTGCCCTTTTGGGGGGTCAGAAAGGATTTTTTTCTCCCATGGGCCAACTGGCAGAGGAGCAAGGAGTTTGTTTCCCTCATTGCAGCACCTTCGAGACACAGTGGGTTATGCAGGAAGATGCTTGCTACCGAAGTGAGGTACTTGGCTGAGTTGTTAATTTGTTACAATTTGTGGCTAATTTCCAGTGCAGTTAAAAGGATCAAATGAACAGTTCCCAGAGGTAACAAACCTGGGATTTTTGTGATGGGCTGTGGGCTTATGGGATAAGGTGAGACCTCTTGGCTCTCATGGGCCCTAGACCTCACGGCCAGGGAGGATGGTAGGACTGCAACCTGATTACTGAGGGGTAGGCTGAGGAGAGCCTTTCCCAAATTATAGATTATATGGTTGGAATCCTGTAACCCCTGAACTGGAACAAATAAATGCCTGGTATAGAAGAGTATGGGTGATGGGCAGGTGTCCCTCCCCCATATGTTTAATAAAAATTGGCACATGCCACTTACAATCCATCCATGTTCCTATCCTCATTTCACCACTGTGCCTGCATCAAGGCAAAAAGAGACTCAGGTTCATTCCTAAATCTTCTGTCAAATAGTTTGGTAGTTGCATTACTGCCACCAGTCATACACCTTCCCATCATGGCCTCATCACCCTACTCCTCTCCAGCACAAAGCAGCAGTGTGTTACAGAAAGCAAAATAGCAGACAGAATTTTGGCTGCTGCATGGTACAGACTGGCTAAATAGAAATCAACAGGTAAATTAAGTACAAACCAAGAAACAAATGCCCCTCAGTGGCTGCTCAGGCCATCAATACTGTGCTGATATCTTTTGTCTGATGAGTACAATGATCAGATACTCGCTGTTTGGTTGCCCACTGATTAATCACCTTTTCAGATACACACTGAGGTCCGATTTTTCAGCACCATGAGGGTCTGAGCAAGGGATGTGGAATTTCCAAAGCCAGATGGGTATATGCCCCATAAGTGCAGCCCTAAATGGGTCAACCCCTAATAACCTCATCTACATATGTAAATAGCCCATATCCATCCCCTGTGTGTGTGCTTGCTAGGCAAAGCAAGATGGTGGCTGCACCCAGAGCAAGATCAAGAGGTGGAGCAACACCAGGATAAGATCCAGGCACATGGCAGCATCCAGTAATGGCCATGGGGATGGTAGGCACACACATGCAGAGGAAAAGGAAAACAAATTGTACAGATTCAGAAATACAGTAGAACTCCTATTTTATGAACTAATTGGGGATTGGGGAGTTCATAAAATCAAAAAATTGATCACAGTAGATCTGATGCATAAGTTGCAGTATAGTGCACTGCATCCCTTTCTTTTTGTCCTTCACTCCATGTAAGGCATTGGGATACAAAAGGAAATTGACTAGTTCTTCATCCATATCATTTTTGATTTGTGATTTATTTATTTTTCCATCAGGAAAATGGTTTATATAACTGGTGGTTCATAAGTTTGGAATTTGTAAAATCAAGGTTGTACTGTTGGTGTGATTATCAAGGAGGTAACCCCCACCATGAAGAGTTTTTGGACCCACAGTCCAAAACACCTCCACTGTTGAGTTACAAATAAAGAGATGCATAGAAGCCATTTGCAGTGCAAGACAGTACATTTTATTGGTTCTACAAAACCCAGGAACTACAGCATATTCTTGAGCATCATTTAGTGGCACCTTAACTATTTGCTAAACATTTACATATATCAAGACATAGATCACGCTTGTAATATCCACAGCCCAGAAGAACAAGCAGTGGGGACAGAGTCAGAAAAATGCTAATTTGATCAGGTTCCACATAAGTCATGACTCCTGTGTGGCACCTCCTTCAGTCAACCCTACCGTAGGTGAATGTTGATTTTCAGGATGAACCTGTACCCCTTGACTATCTGCATCTCAGTTAGGTCAAAGTCTCCTAGACTCATAGACATGGGTAGGAAGTTACAGGCACATCCGACATCTCTGAGCCACGCCATGCCTTGACTTCCTCCTCCTTTCCTCACTTGCCTCACAGAAACATAGGAATTGCCATTCTGAATCAGACCCAAGGTACATATAGTCCAGGATCCTGTCCCCAACAGTGACCAATGCCAAATATTTTACAGGAAAGTTCAAGAAACCCTACACTAGGCAGATGTGGACTAATCTGTCCCCTCTGGAAATCTCATCTTAATTCCTAATAATTATACTAATTATAGATTGGTTTAATCCCTGAAACATGTGTCGTAACCATTATATGTCATGCTAGCATTATCAGAAGTCAAAGTCAAGATGTACCCTTCCTCAAATCCCCATGCCTCTACCTTACTCATCCTATCGCCACAAAATCCAGTTCCCTTACACACCAGTCATAGCTCCCAAGCCACATGGAGATGGCTTTTTTTTTTATAAATAAATTAATGGAGATATCCTATCTCCTAGAGCTGGAAGGGACCCAAAAGGTCATTGAGTCCAGTCCCCTGCCTTCACTAGCAGGACCAACTTCTGATTTTGTCCCAGATCCCTAAGTGGCCCCCTCGAGGATTAAACTCACAACCCTGGATTTAACAGGCCAATGCTCAAACCACTGAGCTATCCCTTCCCCCTTTAGTCTTGCTGTTTCTCTATCTCTAGTTCTTTCTCACTCTCATTCTTTCTTACCCATACTGTCCTGTATTTAAGGGTAAATGTTAATACTTGGGGTGGGATTCTTGGGTGTGAGGTGTGCAGAGCAACCAGTGATGAATAGCTAATGCTTGAATGTCTTAATCTTCATCTGCCAATTTAGTGGTGTCTGTGCCTGTGCCACTATGGTATATGGTGTTTGTGAACAAATCACTTTTTGTTTGTTACAAAATACATATAGAAAACTCTAATCTAGAATAAGAAATACTTTTAAAAGTGAATCAAAAGTTAAAAACAATTAAAAGTTTTGAGTTAATTTCTGTTAACACCCTTCTGTAAACACTGTTACCTTGGCAATCTCTTTGAAAGGATGAGCCTTTGGTTTCTTTAATGTCTTCTTGAATCATTATTTAGATTCAGTAAGAAAGTATTGAAGAGAAGAATTATATCCCAGTACAATACAGTGATTCCAGTAAGAAATAATTTTACAAGAAGATAGAAAGCCTGGTTCTAAAGCCCTTATCCAAGTATTAATTGTGGAAATTGGATGGGTATGGCACTCATGTGACTTAGAGTTTACCTAGTCATGCCCTCAGGAAATTAATTTAAAATAAGGGGCCTGATTTTTCAAGGTACTGAGGGCTAGATTCATAAGCATGATGTAGGCACCTACCTGCCCTTTTAGGTGCCACTTGCATTCACAAAACACCTGCTCAGCTGTGGTTTAATCATGCAGGCACTGAAATTACTCAGGTACCTAAATTTCCACTGGTAAAGTCCCCATAGCACAGACATTTCTGCCTTTGGGGATGTGCAAATTCACCTAAGCCACTGAGCTGCTTGAGAAATCTAACACACACCTAAGACCCTGGTGGAGTTCTCAAACTAGGTATTCCCTCATCTAGTTTACCTGCAGGATCCAATCCCGTAGGCATGCTCACAGAATGCCTAACTTGCATGAAAGGCAATGGTGATACCCCCATTATACCAGTGATTAGAGTACTAGAATCATCTAGGATGAACACTGTAAGTTACCACTCTGCCATATTCAGAATATGGACTTGAACTTAGATCTGTCTCCTTCTGAGAGTAAGTACCATAGCCACTGAGCTATGGGGTATTCTGAAGTACCCCTCTCTCAATCTCTCCTATCAGAACTGTTTCACTTTGTCTTGCACACTCAAATATTCATTGGATGAGAGAAAGGGGGAAAATGGCTCTTTAGGCTAGTGCACTTAGCTAGGAGGCTAGAAATCTGGTTTTAAGTCTGTGGTCTGAAGGCGGTGGAGGGGATATTTGAACCCTAGTTCTCTATGTCCCAAGTGAATGCACTAATCACTGGGTACATTTTTTTGAGAGAGAGAAAGGACTGATTTGAATTCCAGGAGATGGTTCATAGCTAAGAATTGTGAACCAAGATAAACGCTTCCCTCTGGCCAGGATTTAGGCACCCAACTCCCTCTGAGGGGTGGGATTTGGGACACCCTTCTCTTCAGCATCTTTTAGTGGCTAGTTTAGGTGGCTCCCAACTCAGCATGCTGGCTTTTGTGAATCCCTTTTATAAGCATCTAACTCTTCCCATACAACGTGTGGGGAGCCTGGAGGCCTCGCTTGAGGTTGTAAATTACACTGGGCAGCAGGATGCCCAAGAGTTAGGCATTGCTATGCTCAGCATTGCAACCCGTAAGTTCCTCTTATGCATCTAGCCCTGAGTGCCTCCTGTTAGGAACTGAACATCCTCAATTCTCATTACCTTCACTGGTGGCTGAAGGTGCTTGGTACTTTGCAAGGCTGTGCTAAATTGGTTTCTATTAAAACCTACAGTAGCTCTAATATTTTTTTTTAAATGCGCTAAATGATCAAATCATTCATATTATAATTGCTTGATTCATTTAACTTAATCGTTTGTATCTTCATCTTCTTCATCCTGTTGTGTTTCTTCCTATATATACAGTCAATTGAAAGATGAAGCTTAGGAGTAAAAGTTTATCTATTGGCTAAGAAATCAAAATGGCAATTCATTGGGAGATTGTCATTAAGCTATAATCAGTAGCTAGCTGACTTTTATATATGTTTGAATCCACACCACACAGAGAGATGATGAAAATAACAATGTTTTTCTTCAGTGTAAAGATTAATATTGTAATAGTTGGTTTAATTCTTAACACACTAAGGCTCTACCTTTCAGCTGGATACATTTATTTCAAGGTACTTAGAAGCTGACTTTTATGAGATTATTTAGGCAGTGATTATTTTTGTTGAGAAATGTGTCTTTTATCCCTCTCTTTCATCCACTGCTAAGATATTTCTGTTTGTCAGAATGCCTCTATTTCTGATAAATGACTGAAGACTGACTGCTACACTTTATTAAAAAGTAATAACAATTTTTGTACGCACCCTTCACATTGTAAGGGGGGGACCATGAATCAAAGGACACTGCCTGTCTGGGCCTGATAAATGCATCGTTTACCAGCTGAGGAGTTATTTAGGACTGGCTATTAATTTAAATCACATTTATCTTCCCTGAATGGGGGGAGGTTGCTGTGATAGGACTGCGAATGACCAATGGTGCAGCTAAGTGCACATTATTTATTACTACTGCCTGCAAAGCACTGCAAAATATGTTGGGGGTTTTTTTTCTTAAAAAACCAGTGCCAATTACCATGGTTAATCTACTCAGGGCAATAACAAATTTCTTTCTAACACAAGCTACTTTTTACACTTATACTTCTTCTCTTTTAGAAATTCAGTATTTGCTCAAAATTCCTGATCATTTAAAGCAGGTTATTCATCCTTTTCTAAAGTATGATGGGCAATATTAGTATCTCTAAGTCTCCTCTTTATTATGAAAAAGGAGCCTTTCACTTACATACTAGGGTGTAAATTTCATAAGTGCACATAAATCAGATAAACCATGATTTTAGGAGATTTTTATTTTTGTTCAGTCTGTGGGAGGTAGGAGGGGGAGAAGAGTTCTTTTGAAGCATTTTTTAAACTTTTGGTGGGGGGCAAGTTATACAAAACTGCCATGTGCCAATGCCATACACTTGCTTCAATGAGATTTACATGGAGAATTAAGATAATTCAGTTTTTAAAAGAGAGAGAGATTTATAAAACCTAGTGAGAAAAGAGATGTGTGAAGTCAAAGCTATCTCATGTACATGTTAAATACAGCTCAGGTATATCCTAATAATTATGCGGCATGGTATCTATTTGAGAGCAACTGCTGACTGCTCAAAGTGCTCCACAACAAGGTGATCAGAAAGGGAAGCTTTCTCTGTGCTTCTGTTACACCTATGCCAGCATTGATACTAGGCCTGGAGTATACTATATTGAAAGATCTCAAAGGAGTATGCTGTCAGACTGGGGCATTGTTTGCTACGGGGCAGAGAGAGGCAGTTGACCTTTCTCCAGACTTTTCTTATCTCCTCACCAGCCAGTGCTGAGGTCTCTCCCCAATCATGTGGGTGTTGTGGGGCAGGCCAGGTCGGGGCTCCTAATTGCCACAGTATCAGCACATCCCCCTGCCCCACCTTAGAGAGGAGGCAGCAGCATGGGCCTGGACCACAGCTAGGGATAGGAGCCAACGTCCTATCCCTACCCCGGCCATTGTGATACATTCCCCCAGCGTGCCGCCACTACTCTCTGAAATAGGACCAGCACGGCCCTTCCCTACCCTCTTTGGGAAAGTGCCAATCACTAGGCCCCCTCGAGCAGCCCCTGTCCCAGAGACACCGTGACACCACCTTGCCCCCTCTGAAATGATGCCCCTGCTGCTAGATCCCTTTTTACTCTGAAATAGTTTTGAATCCAGTTCAACATCTGGAGTTGTAGATGATTGCCTCCAAAAGGCAAGATCAGAAGCTACTGAGATGGACTGTGTGATCTATGTGCTCATAGTGGAGGAGTCCTTATAGGAACATGGCATATCGTCTGTCCCCAAAAGGCTGGCATGTGATTGATGTATTCCTTCTCCTATGGCTGATTTCAAGGAACATTAGCAGGGCACAGAGATGTGTCAAGGAAAATAGCAGGCATTTTGTATATCCAGCAGAAAAAAGAAGGAAGACACTGCATCAGCCATGACTTTATCCCCAAGCTTATCTCCTTTCATTCCTACAGTACAGTACTGATGAAAGGCTAGTAGTAATAGGCAGCATTGATCTCTCTCTGCCTTCAGTCCCTGTGTTCAGACTGGCTGTAAATGTTCCCCACCTGCCAATCTAGAGTCCCTTCTGATGTTCCATGTGAACATTATTTTTAACATTAACATTTCCCAGCTGCTCATTTCTTCTGAACACAACTTATTTTCTCTGGTGAGTCTGTGAACCTCACTGTGAACCTCACTAGTAAGCACATTGATATTCCCCAGCCAGCAAGCAATGATGCTGGGTAGCCACACCCCTGGATGTCCTTCCTGCATGCCAGTAATTTCTTCACTAGAAAAAAGTGAGCAATGACTATCAGAGTCTAGCACTGTCCAAAGCTATATTTTCACCGGCCAGCTGGGCCCTTCTTATGAACCTGCACTCATGTTCCAACTCACAATAATATATAGGTTGGAGCTCATCACTAAAAGAAAACTAATGCCTAATAACTGTTTTAAGCATTTTTTTAAATCTCTATTTATTGTAACACACAAAGACAATTCTTCTTACTGAAGACTGTTTCCTTCTCCCACATGTGTCAGCTGCAGCAAAAAATGTTGTAAGAACTTTTTTATAATGAGGTTTTAAAATGGGAAAAGTGTTAGTATAAGGACAGCAAAAAAACCTAAGAAAATGATGGAGACTTTTTTGCTAAAATATTGAAAAATATCTGCAAAAATTTAACCTAAATAGTTTAACAAATTGCTGAAGGAATTAAAACAAGGGCTCAGAATGGAAAGACTTAGGCTAAGTCTACACTATAGCCTATGTCGACATAATTTATGTTGCTTGCATGCACTGTGCTATGTTGGCAAGAGAGCTTTTCCCAATTTTAATGTTTGATATCTCAGGGCCTTACAGGGCAAGTGCTGTGTGCACCACTGGAAATTAAGGAGTCTCCCCTTTCCAGTAATATAAATATTCCATTTCTAGTCCTTCTGGGCTGCAAAACTTAGAAACCCAAACCTGTCCCTATTGCAGTATTGACTACTAGCCATTCTGTACCTCAGAGCCATGTCATGGGGAGGTGGAAGAGGGGGGATTCACATTTGGGAAAAGAAGGGACAACTTCTTAACAGTTTTTCTTTTTTTTAGAACAAAAACAACACAGTGCTTGTGCTGAAGATGCTTAAAGGTTAAAAGTAGTCCTGGGGAGAAGAACTAGGGAGAAAAGTGTAGATTAGACTGTAAAGATGGACGAAAAATACAATTTATTACATGGGCATCATCATCAGATAGGATGCAGATAGATAGATACATATGTGTATATACTGACAGATATCACTAAAAATGAAGTATTCAGATCACAGATAGTTTGAAAACTGGGAAAAGAACCTATTCCTATATCCCTAAATAAGGTGTCATCCTGGTATC
The DNA here is from genome assembly GCF_013100865.1 of Trachemys scripta elegans. NCBI lineage: Eukaryota > Metazoa > Chordata > Testudines > Emydidae > Trachemys > Trachemys scripta. Next base: position 118,172,582 of record NC_048299.1, on the reverse strand, counting down.
TGAGCATCTCCCAAAGATAAAATAAACATAGTGACTAACATGTCACTATAGAGAGAGGAAGTGCAGGCATTTTCAACTTTCAAAATTCCCTACTCATTCTTCTATTGGAGTATGGAAGGGGGATGGTTGGATTCAATCTCATTAATATGCAGATGCCTTAAGATCAGGTGTGAATCTCAGGCATATCCAGAAGGCATCTATTATTATTATTTTTATTGTGATTGTTTAACAATTATATATTACAATAGGGCTTAGAGAATCCAGTCAGGATCAGGGCCACATTGTATTAAGTGCTACACAAATAGATAAGATACAGTCTACTACTCTAGACTGTGAGAGCTGTGCTTCCATGAACACCCTTTGTGCAGCTGTCTTGCTGTCCCCTGTCTCCCACACCTCTTCATCCTACAAAGGAGACTTCTTAATAACAGAGAGAAACCAGCACACATACGTCCTGAGGGGGAGAATTTGGAGAATCCCAGCCATCATCCTCATCCTGCCTCTGGCAGCCCCTGGAACCCTGCGAGGCTGTGTTGACAGGTTAGGGGGGAATGGGACACCCTTGAACAAGAAGAAGCTCACTGTTGTGCAAAGATGAAGAGTCTTTGGGAACTTTGGGTCCTTGGATATTTTAATCCATTACAGCCATGAAACTGACTTTCGTATTTTTACTGGGGAAGTATATGAATAGTTAAAGGCTTTCCCTGTGCATATCACTTTCAATTTTCAAGCCAGCAGGTATGTACCAATGTGACAATATGGTAGCTCCCTGCCAAAAATGCAGGATATTATGTCTATTGACAGGTAGCAGAGCTGCTATCATTCCATGTAGTAGTTTTTCACAATACAGAGATGTATAGGTTGAAAATTCAGGGCAGGAGGATTTGCCCCCTAGAGTTTACACGTCAGCCATTAATGCAAAGAGTAGAAGATAGGCCATCTCTACATATCACCCATACTTTAGTTTAACTGTCACAATTTCTACAGACAAATATTTAAAAACCACCATGACAATAAATAACTAGGATCATAATTGCATTATACTATGACTTAGAACTGTTTTTTCTACTGTGATACAGGAGGGCCAGGGAGCAGTGGGAAGTGGTAGAAGGGAAGTATATAAACCCTAGGTTAATTAAGGCGTGGTTCCCTGTAGACTAGGGAGGGTTGCTACAGGTTAATTGGAGCACCTGTAATCAATTAAGGCCCTGTTAGAAACCTAATAACCCCCCCCTCTCCCTGCTTCAGACAGTCAGGGGGAAGGAGAGAGGACTGGAGGTGTGCTGTGAGACTTGGAGGAACAGAAAAATGGAGTAAGGGAGACCCTGCCCCAGTGTTTAAGGACTGAAGGTACCCCACCCAAGGGGGAAGAGGGTAAGAACCTGCAGGGGTTGAGAGGGGCTGGGACTCAGAGTGAGGAGCAAACCCAGACCCCTCCCCTGCTTTCCTCCTTTACCACCTTCCTGGGCCACTAGTGGGGCCCTTGATGCCCCAAGAGCAGGGGTAAGGGGTGGTATTTTAGCCCCCCACCACCAAGAAAAGTGCAGGACCCACCATACTAATCAACCATCTTGTCACACTACATACAATATGGAACCAGTTAATCAAGACATTCTGTCCCTTTTCTCAGTAAAAGATACACAGACCCCTTAGGAGTTACACAGAATGAGTGCAGTACTAATGTGTATGGGTTTTATTTTCTCCTTTTTAGGTGTTATAGTGGGTCAGCCTCTTGCTTCCTCTGCTTCTGCTGCAGGCATTCAAAAGGCAGCCCACCCAAATTATCCAATACCCCTTCCTACATCCACAACCCAATTAATAATGTTCAGTGATGTATGAAACTGAGTTTACATTAATTTAGGATTTTTAACATAAAAGTGCTGCATGCTCCAGACTTTATAAACAAATGTCACCAATTTATAAATAGTCACACTGCTTTGGGGGAGCTTAGAGAGTGTGAAGGGGAGCAATGAATGGGGTAACAGTCCTACCTCTTCTCTACACCTTCCCACTCTCTTTGTGGCAATGCATGTCCTTGGCAGTATACAAAGAGATTAATCCTTGCACTCTTCCTATATCTAGCGTTTGCTCAGAATGTGACAGGGCTCATGCCTACCCTGTGGGCACTAGTCAGAACAGCTCCAGCACCCATTAGCTATTGCCTCCATTGTAAATATGAAGTGGTGGTTTTTTTTTTTAATTGATGAGCAGATCCATGGATGCTCAGAGTAGGCAGAACCAAAGAAAGCTGTTTCTTGGACCATATCACTGTTACTGATGGCGAAGCCTGGAGCTCAGTGAGACAGATAACAAGTGAGTGCTTCACTGTGTATGGAGTTGAAGTGTGGAAAAGGTTTTAAGGGCAATGTCACAGTGACAGATAAATGAAATGAAGATTATCTGTTGCATAAATCGGAATGAATTGGAGTTAATGCATGAAGTGAATTCCACATTGCTGCTATGTGTGGAAGGGTAAAATATGAGCGAATTGTGTACAACAAGAAATGTATTTACATATCTTATTTCAAAAGTAGTCACTGATTTTGTCTGCCTCAATTTTAGATTTTGGCAGAATGCGCAGAGGAAGCAACTGAGACCTGGCCATATGTGAATGTTCCATTGATCATCTAGTGTTCTGTGATTGCTGCTCCTCAATGGCTAAGAATTGTGCACAACTTACATTTATTTGTCAGCCATTTATCACATTTTGCCTTTTAGATTGTAAGCTCCTTGGTTCTGTCATTATCATATGTTTGTACTACTCTAGCACAATTGGGCCCAACCTGATTGTGGCCTTTACATGCTACAATAAAATAATAATGAAGTTAAGCATATGCATAAGTTCTTTTCTAGATTGGGCCCTAAATATATACTCAAAATGTAAATGGAAACTTGTATTTACATTAATTAAATTTATTTTTAAATGTAATTAAGTAAGGAGAAAAAAAGGACGTGGTTGAGTTTCTCTTCCCTGGGTTTTTACATAAATAATTAAACTTTGTCAGCTAAAAGGGGTGGATAATTTTTGTTAACACATTTCACCTTTTTTTCCCCTGTATATCTGAGTTCTTCCATCCTTGATTCATAACAAATAAATTTGAATATTTTTGTTTCTTCTTCTTCAAACCAACAGCTAAGGGTTCTGTATAAACAATGATATTTCCCAGGATGAGTTTCTGATTGAAGTTTCACTTTTAGCTGCTATCTACAACCTTTTCTACAACTACATTTCCTGTCAGACAATGTCTTGGAATATGCAGTTGCATTGTTCCTTTTGGGCTATGTGTGCAGACCATTTCTAACTAGCATCAATTGCAATCCAAATAATCCTCAGAAGTTGCTTCATTATTCATTAGGAAAAGCAATCTGGCATGCAGTGTGTTATCGACAGCTGGAATCCAATACCCAAAGGTCACCAAAACAAATACCAGAAAGAAAAGGTGTTAAGGCAAATAAAAATACACCTTTTTAATTTTGACTGAATTGATTAAATAACAATTGAATGGTGTCACAGGTCATAAGGCTTTGAGACGTAAGGTCAGCTTAATAGAAAAGAGCCTGGGGCCATGTCACAGGGTATGCTCTGAGGCCTAGAACTGAGGCCACATCATTGTGCTCCTTCCTGCCCTTACCCCATGTAGTCTGAAATGAAGAAATGCCTAAACAGAATAGAAAACATTCTAAATAGACTAGTGCTTATTGCTGAGGGCTACCCCCTGAGTGAATGCTGCTTAGAACTGATTGCTTTATTTGAAGTTAAAGTACTGGGCATCTTTTAATAAACAGTTATAAAATATGCTAGTCCGAAAAGAAAAAAAAATCCTTCTTCCATTGCTAGTACTCTGTAATGTGTGTACATCTCATTATTCTTCAAAACAGCTTCACCATTCAGTCCAGATATTTCAATGCTTAGATTAAATGAATGCAGTGGAAAATGATGCACTCACTGATACACAGAAATCCAAATCAGTTTGTGCACAATTTTGAAAATAGTATATTTATGCCAATGTATTCAAATAGCTAATAATTGGTCCTTTTTGTAGTAGTTTGTTGGTTGTCATATGTTGAAAGTTATGTTGCCTCAGACAATAGTTAGTCCATGGAATCCACTGCCATGGAAGGTCATAAGGTCAAATACTATAGGTGGATTTTAATATTAATAATATCATGACAAATCCTGGTTCTGGACCTGATCCAGCAAACTATTTAAGCCTGTCACTAACTCCTACCATGTGAGTAGCGCCGTTAACTTTAACGGGATTCCTTACATGTTTAGAGTTAGATCTGTGCTTAAATAGCTTGCTGAACTGAAGCTACTAGTAATATCTAAGGAAACTTCAGAAGCTCTATGGCCTGCAAGGGCTCCACAGCTGTGAATCCTGAAGGGTGTATTATCCTTTCTGAGATTGCTGTGCAGCCCCTCCTCCCCTCCAGAGGATTGAGTCTGCCTTACACTGCAATATAGCACTTAGGAATTATGTCTGGGGAGGTGCTGGGCATTCAGAGTGCCTTCCCTGTCTTCCAGCAGAGGGAAGGTCCCTCTCAACATGGATTCACGAAGGGCAAGTCATGCCTGACCAACCTGATTGCCTTCTCTGATGAGATAACTGGTTCTGTTGATATGGGGAAAGCGGTGGATGTGATATACCTTGACTTTAGCAAAGCTTTTGATACTGTCTCCCACAGTATTATTGCCAGCAAGTTAAAGAAGTATGGATTGGATGAATGGACTATAAGATGGATAGAAAGCTGGCTATATCAACGGTCTCAACGGGCAGTGATCAACGGCTTTATGTCTACTTGGCAGCCAGTATCAAGTGGAGTGCCTGAGGGGTCGGTCCTGGGGCCGGTTTTGTTCAACATTTTCATTAATGATCTGGATGATGGGATGGATTGCACCCTCAGCAAGTTCAGGGATGCCACTAAACTGAGAGGAGAGGTAGATATGCTGGAGGGTAGGGATAGGATCCAGAGTGACCTAGAGAAATTGGAGGATTGGGCCAAAAGAAATCTGATGAGGTTCAACAAGGACACGTTCAGAGTCCTGCACTTAGGACAGAAGAATCCCATTCACTGCTACAGGCTGGGGACCGACTGGCTAAGCGGCAGTTTTGCAGAAAAGGACCTGGGTATTACAGTGGACGAGAAGCTGGATATAAGTCAAGAGTGTGCCCTTGTTGCCAAGAAGGCTAATGGCATATTGGGCTGCATTAGTAGAAGCATTGCCAGCAGATCGAGGGGAGGGCAACAAAAATGATTTGGGGACTGGGGCACATGACTTATGAGCAGAGGCTGAGGGAACTGGGTTTATTTAGTCTGTAGAAGAGAAAAGTGAGGGGGGATTTGATAGCAGCCTTCAACTCCCTGAAGAGAGGTTCCAAAGAGGATGGAGCTCGGCTGTTCTCAGTGGTGGTGGATGACACAACAAGGATCAATGGTCTCAAGTTGCATTGGGGAAGTCTAGGTTGGATATTAGGAAAAACTATTTCACTAGGAAGGTGGTGAAGCACTGGAATGGGTTACCTAGGGAGGTGGTGGAATCTCCATCCATAGAGATTTTTAAGGCCCGGCTTGACAAAGCCCTGGCCAGGGTGATTTAGTTGGGGTTGGTCCTGCTTTGAGCAGGGGGTTGGACTAGATGACCTCCTGAGATCTCTTCCAACCCTAATCTTCTATGATTCAATACAAATTGCATGGGCATATACTCTGAATGCATCTCCTAATCTTTAGGGTCACAAGTCCAAAACTGAACAGTCAGCCAGAGAGCAGTCTCTAGGATTGAACAGATGAAAATTCCTTCCAACATCTTGGCAGTTGTGGGTGAAGGGATTCTTAGAAGAAAGACCTAAGTGAAAGACCCTCCTGCCCACAGAAAGATCTGTTCCTTCTCCCTTCTACCACTTACACCTTTGCTGAAACAACTTCTGTCCCCTGGGTTGAAATAGCACCTGCAGTGCGTGGAGGGAAAATAGAGAGGTTTGGAATGAACATAGTATTGCTCAGAATGCAGGAATCTCATTCATAAGATCTAGACCTCCCAAGTATATCTGACATACCAATATGTTCAATATGGGGAAAAAAGAAAAATCTATTTTTCCCACATTCATTTCAATGGATAATCTAACTTTTAATTAATAAAAATGAACTTAAGAATTTTGGACCCAATGGAATTCTGGCTGTGTACCTGAGTCCACATGACATTGCAGGGATGCAAGATTATTTTAAGTGTGTCTACTTCTTGGAATTCCTCTTTAAGTCAGTTCCCCAGCATCAAAGGGACTGTACACATAAGTTAAAGCCTGTAGCTGCTTTAATTATATATGACTGCAGGGAAGAACAATGCATGTTTCTCTTGCCCCTATGCCTTGCCATGCTCTCCCCTTCTTCCAACTCCTTGCCTTTTCTCCACTCCCTATCAGCCACCTCAGTACATGCAGTTTCTTGGACTAATGGACAATCCTCCAGTTATGGGAATGAGTAACAGCACTTTCCCCCTTAGGAGCAGGAGATCTGCATGTAGTCAGTCACCTCCATGCATGAACTTATAACCTTGTTAGTTATGTTACTACCTTCCACACCTATCTTGCTACATCACTGTAAATCCCATCCTGGGACTCTCATGTACACACTTCTTCTAATCAGCTCCTGGGCTTCGCTTGGTTCTGGATAAACTTGCTAAATTGTGTGCTAGATTTTGGCCTGATCATGCTCTCTCTGTATTTAATAGCTAAACTCCTATTGCTTTTAGTGGGAGCAGGGTTGGGCCTTTTGTGATGATGAAAAATGTGATGAGACTCCATTTTCATTTGTGGCCTGAACTAGAAATTGGAAAGCTAATGCACTAACTCACTACATCATTTAACTTTCAAAAGATGGAAAACATTAAATAAACTATACATTTTTCAGTGTTAATCTATGGAGTTTTTAAGCAGAGAGAAAATATTTTACAATATGTAAAATTGTCCAAAGAAATGTAATACCTTCATCAGACTGTTCAACTATTAATTAAAATGTGCTTTCTGATGTAAGAAATACTTTAGAAAATAGACGCAATTGAAGACATTGGGCTAGTTTCTAAGATGGAGTAAATCAACCTCTCTTTATTACAGTCAGTGGAGAAAGACTGATTTATACCAGCTGAGATTCTGGTCCAAAATGAGTTTAACTCTGAAGTTAAGAATAAGCTATTAGAGCAGTTTTTATTTTGTTTGGGTTTAGATGAGTAAAGCTTGTTTTAAGACCACCAGCCTGTCTAATTTTCTGTATTTCATGTCCTGTATTTCATGTCCTCTTAGGATAAAGGTTCGTTTCCCTTTCTATGTGTTTATTTTAAGAAATATCCATGGCTTTAAAAATAATACTTAAAAATGTAATTATATAAACAGTGAAGTTCAGGACCTAGTCTGTCTACAAACATCTAAAGCAAGGATTTGAATTCACAAATGTCTTACCAAGAGTGGGGAAGCCTATAAATCACTCAACAATGGAGAATTTGATTGGTACTCTTTAGAAGGGATTTTAAACAATAACACTATACAATTATAAGATTAAATTTTCTAAAAATGGCCTCCTTTTTGGGTGTAGAAACAACTATGTATGCACTTTTCAATCACTAACTTTTGCAGATACAGTTGATAGATTCTAATATCTGAACTCACAGGTGATATACTTTTCCTGATCATAAGTAGCTATTGGGTGCTCTGCACTTTTGGTAATCGGCTTGTTTATTTAGGAGCCTGATATTCAGAGTTTCAAAGAAGCCTGATGGAGTTAGACATCCAACTTTTATGGAATTTCATTTTCCTTTGAAAATCCCAGCCTCAATCAGGATTTAGGAGCTTTTTCTTTTTGAAAATCTTGGCGTCCTTGCTTAGAATTTTTACATCAGGTGCAATATAACATCCCTCCCTTCCTTCCATATTCCTTACATTGTCTTTCAAATATAATGTTTTATCTTACTTTGAATAAGTATAGGGAGACTGCTTAATTAAAAATGTCTATGCTAAAACATCTGTATATGTATACTTAACTTTTCAATTTCTGGGGCACATTTCCCTGTACTAATTTTAAATTTTATTTTAATGTATAATCCTTGCTTTTGGCTCATTCCCCCATCTAAAATTCTACTTTACTGTTTAACTGATAAATGCTTTGGGGTTTCATTGAATATTGTCTTCTCAGTAAATAAGCACAGAGTACCCTTTCTGGTTTAAGAGTTCATCAGTGTTTGCATAACCTCTCTCTGAACTTCCCTGACTTCTCAAATTAATTTAGATAACTGAATAAACCCACTCACTTTCTGGTGGACAATGTGAACAAAGTTGTTTTAAGCAGCCATGCATATATTCTAAAGTATTTAAGAAATATTTTTAAACTTTTAATTATTGGTGCACTGTGTCTGTGTTTGCTCTTGACAAGTTGTGATTGACTTCAGTGGCAGGACTTGTGTGAGTAAGATAGTCACAGTTTGCCTTCTCATTAGTTTCTGGGGTAATAGAAGTGGACAAATTAAGAGCTCTTCCATAGGGACAATTTAATTGGTATGCTAAAGCCATGTTCAAAGGGCCTGATCCTGCACTCTCCGTGCACTCAAAACTTTCAGGGACCTCTTCATTGCCATGAAGCCCCTTAAGATGGCACAAGAACTGTAGGGCAGATGTAAATCCCCTGGGAATAATTGTAGTGTTGAGGATCCCCTACATTCAGGTACCGAGCTGGCTCTGCCAGTTCTCCTCAACTTCTACATCACCCCCAAGGATAGGGGGAGAGTATTTTGAGGGATAGGCGAAAGTTGGGTGGACTCATGGCAGGGACAGAGTATCTATGGAGAACATTGAAACAAGTGCTCAAGTTAGGGAAGCCTAAGACAACTCTAACTTGAACTGGAGGCTGAACCAGCTCCATCAGCCCTTGAATAGGAAAAGTGAACACCACTCCCCTCTGCCATGGAGCTGGTTCACAATAACTACAGGATTAGGACTGAAATTCTGAAATAGTTGAACTTTCAGTACAATTCAGATTACCCAAAATGTACTTATTCCAAGCCTCTGTTATTAGGTGTTCCAATGGATTGATGATTACTGGAAAAACAAAGAGCCCTCCAGACATTATCACATTGCTTAAAAGTGTCTGGGATACTTTTATCATGGAAAAAATCACAGAAAATACAAAAATGCATTCTAATGATTTCAGTATATTGGGATTCCTTTAAAAATGCAAGGAAAACAACCCTTCAAAATAAAACCAGAGACCAGATCATTTTAATTAAATAACTTCTGCTGCCAGCACTAGGCTCCCATTTGTCTCTAACACCCTAGTTTTAGACATATTTGCTATTACTCTGTGTTATCTCTTGCCTGTTTTCTTTGTTCTAATATTTTTTACTTTGTTATTTCTGAAAATGGTTAAATACAAAGTTCAGAAAAAAATGAAAAAGGGGCTATTGAGAAATAAGGTAGCTATAATTTTGGCTGCACCTGATGTTTCCTAAAGCTCCATAGCTGACTGCTTCTTGTAGAAGCAGAAGCAGTATTTTTTCCCCTGTAAAGTTGTCTGTAATTGTAAAGATACACTCATTTCTCTAAGCACTGGCTCAGCAGCACTTCTTAGTACCCAAGCCAACAGAAGAGAGAGAGCTAACTGAGAGGTAAATCTAGCTATCTATCTAATAAACAATGAATAGATACATACATTCCTATCTACATATACGTTCCTCAAAATCTGAATTCTCTGGTAGACTTAACAGAAAACCAGTACATTTTTGAATTAAATATTCACTTTGACTCTTTTATTTGACAAAAATTCCCAGACCACTGTTTCCTTTCACAGTTCAAATGTCAAGCATCCCTTGCACAGTGATCAGGATGGCGTGCAGAAACAGAGGAAACCCCTAAACAGAAATCTTTAATGATGACAAGCCTGGTTAACTCAATGACCACAGTATCCTTTGTCTCCCTTTCTCCCCATGCTAGCTCCTGCTGACTCAGATTGGGGAAAAAAGTCAACTAGCAGGGCAGCTGGTCATGCATAGTCTGGGGAAAATGCTTTCTTCACCTTTGTGCACAAAGTGCAAAAGGCCCTTCTATTTCCTCTGGAGTGTTTTTGTTTTTTGTCTTTTTTTTCTGATTGACTAGCTTTATATTGATTGAAAAGTCATTTCCTTTGCCCAGTCTTCTGAAAAATAAAATAAATGTTTTCTGTGACCCTAACATCTTAATTCTTCTTTCACAGAACTAAAGAAAAAGTTCCCTGTCAATTATATTGAGGAAAAAATTATATTGTTGTTTTGTAGCACTCTTTTTCTCCCTGTGTGTCAAAAGGGAGCAAATGATGCATTAAAAGCCTAAAAGCTGAAATAAAGATTAGGTGTAAAGTGCTATTGATCCTTTTACATAAAGAAGCTAAGACAGATTCCACTTGCCTGTCAGGTTGCATTTTCAGTAAGTTACCCAGACACAATATTTGAAACTTCTACAAAGGAATCTTTAAAGTGTTGCTGAAAGTATCAAATAAGCCTGGACAAGACAGCAAGAACAACCATTAAGAAATGGCAGTAGTGTGGCTGAGGTATAATAGGGTTACTTTGTGCCACCACGCTTAATGGAACCAATGTCTGGATGTTCTCGTTACCTCTATGAAGAACTAGAATTTTTTACTTCACTCTTCTTAATATCCTTACATGTACACTCAGGGGCTTATTTTCAGAAAGATCCATGCCTAACCATCTAAAGTTCATGTGCAAACTGGGGAGCAATTTCCACTGAGTGCAGCAGAGGGAAGATTGTCAAGGATTAGCTTAGAGCTGGGCAGGAAATGGTTTTCTTGTCCTGCAAAAATTTTTGAGAATTCAAAAAAAAATTCCCATCCTAAATCAGGCTGAGAAGTCGAATCTGGAAAATTTTGTGAACCAAAAATTTATATAGTGCTCCTACCTACCCGCTTACCTCCTTTAACACCTATCTCCTTACAGGTTTTGAAGGACAGTTCATCTGGATTCATCTCCAGCTCATCAGGGTGTAACTTCCTTATTTTCTTCTTATATGAATGTATTTGGCAATGCCGCCACCCATCTTGCTGCTTCCTGGCAGGATCAGCAGGGCAGCTCAGAAGGAAAGTTCTAAATACAGGATAACTCCCACTTACTTGCCAGATAGTTGGAAACGCCCAAGAAATAACACAAACACATACAATATATTCAACACAGTAATTATATTAACAAGGAAGTAAATATAACAGGGTAAAAACACTACTCTCAGGATCACCAGTGCCCACACTGATAATACCCATGGATTTCTCCAGTCACATGACCTAATAGAGCTAAGAATGTAAAATGTTAACTGGCCAACTGGTTAACAGGTAAGCATTAGTCAGAGTGGGCCCAGCTGCACCGCTCAGCTGGAGCAGCGGCACCCAACAGGAGAGGGCCCAGCCACTCCACCCAGACAGAGTGGCCAGAGCAGCCCCAGCCCTAGCCATGCAGCCCCGGCAGGAGCGGCCCAGCTGCACTGGCCAGATGGGCCCCAGTTGCTTCATCAGTTAACCGTTCAAATGAAATATTTTAATAGTTTAAGCAGTTAACTTTTCTAATGTTTTTTACATCCCTAAATAGAGCAAGAGCAAAACTTAGTGTCCCATTGGTACACATACTTTGTAGGAGCCTTTGATGACCTGTGACTACAATATCTTATGTAGCAGCAATAAGCAGTTTAGCTGACTTGGTTTAGTAGAACCAAAAGGCTCACACATGGGTAAGGTGGTAAGTCCCTCCGCAGGTTTAATAAGGAACAGGTAGTAAAATCCCCAAGCCCTTATCCTCGAGCTTGAGGACACAGTTCAGGCCATGGGGGGGGGGGATGGTCTCCCTCACAATTTCCCTGACTATCTAACTAAAAGAGGGCACACACACAATTCTGCGAGTGATCCTCAGGTTCAGAGATGAATCTGGACTCCTCAGTAACTGCAGAGGGGCGGATACTCACATCTGGCAAGTGTCCTCTTCATACACGAATGAGGCTGCTTTTGCTCCCAAGATTTTACCTCACTGTAAAGGGGTGTAGGGCTCAAGTGCAGATTATAATAACTCTACTAAAATCCTAACTCTAATCTCCTACCCTAGTGCTCAGTTTAAGGCTATTGCTTCCAGGTAGCCAGAGCCAGTTCTCAGGGGGATCTTGCATGCAAGCCTGGGACTCAAGAGCTCCCCCACAGCCAGTTCTGCCCTTTCAGTGGCTGGCTCCAGAACACTAATAAAACCCAAAAGTATACCCTTTCACAGTGCTCCCGGGGTGGGCCTCTCACTCAGAATCTTTCTATTGGTCAAGCTATCTCTTCTTCCATGGCTTTTACTTGTCAGTCATTTGACTCTAACCCCCCTTCTTGAAAACACTCCTCCTCCTCTGAGCCCACTTGCTGGTAGCCATCAAGGCACCCAGCTATCCTCCCCCACGCTGACAAAGCCCCTGTGGCTCAAAATACTGTCTCTCCCCGCTCCCTCTTGGTAGCCTAGCAGACTCTGAGTCTGCCCTTGGCCCACCCTTCTTCCCAGGGACAGCGACTCTCTCTGAGTTACAAGCACACAGAGACCCAGAAAGCATGGTAAGCTCCTTGAGGGTTACATTTAAATAAATAAACAAACAGACTTCTTAATATAATTTTAAAGCATTTAATTTCAAATTTGACTATTTTTAATTTTGTACTTTAAGTATAATTAGCTTACATTTCAAAAAGGAAAGTTCTTTTGAATCAGAAAGCCAGGATTTTTCATTTCAAAAATGTCAAAGCAAAACATTTTGACAATTTCTAAACTCTGCCCCCTCTCCCCCCCAAAAAATATTTTCGCTTGAAAAATCCATCAAAACTGACCCTTACTTATGAAACGTTTTGGGTTCAACAAATCAGCATTTTCTGATGAATTTTTTTTAATAAAACAATTCCTGAACAGCTCTACTTACAATTCCCTTGCCTCATGCTCTACTCAGCCATAGCAGATGTTAAGATCAGTTTGCAAACTATTATAACCTGCACCAGCTGGCAACAGTCCCAATGGGATTAAGGGACTGTCTGCCAGCTGAGTATAGTCAAAGTATATATAGCCTGCTATGGCTATAGCTGCTCCTGGCTCCTGACATGCACCTCCCTGCCCTTCGGGCATCCCTTCCACCACTGGGATTGAGGTAGTCTAGAAACTGACTGAATCTTTAACAGAGGAAATAGGACTAGATGCCATTTCCTTTGCACTGCTGTGGTGGTCTGGCAAGGCAGAATCTGGTCCAAAATCTGCTATGTCCACCCAAGATATCCACATCATCTTTAATTCTTCATATAAATCAAAAAATAAATTCTGTTATCATATGCAGGGAACAGGAGAAAGATAACGGGAAATTCTGAGGAGTAATGACAGATTCTGTGCTTGGAATTATGAATGAGAAAACAAGAGAGAATTTGTTAGTCTCTAAGGTGCCACAAGTACTCCTGTTCTTTTTCCAAGAGAGAATAGAAACTAAAAGACAATTGTAGTTCATGACCACTACAGAAAAGAGAACCAGTAGAAAGTCAACACCGCCAGAGGTATACAATTGATCTCAGGTTCTACACATAGCAACTGCAGAGAATATAACAGAAGATTCTGCTAGAGGAAAGAAACAGAGAACTGCAGAATACATATTTGAGGATGGCAGCTCAGAAAAGTCCAGAAGAACTTCACGCATGCCCAAGAGACAATCTCCATTTGTCCAAAGAATATTGACAATCCTTGTCAAGGACTCCATGTTAACAAAAATGGATAGAACATTTTTCAAGGCCATATAAGCAGCAGGATGGTGTGCTGTCTTCCTGGAGTTAAGAGGAGAGATGTTATTGCAAGACTAAAAGATGCTAGTCAGGGCCGGCTCCAGGTTTTTTGCTGCCCCAAGCAAAACAAACAAACAAACAAACAAAAAAAAGGCCGGAGTACCGCCCCTTGAAAAGTGCTGCCCTAAAGAGCCGGAATGCCGCCCCTTGAAAAGCGCCGCCCCAAGCACATACTTGGAACGCTGGTGCCTAGAGCCGGTCCTGATGCTGGTCAAGACTCCACTGGCAATGGTTGACACTAATAACATGGTTTCACTTCACAGATTATTCAAGTTCTCATGGATCTCAGAAGGCAGATGAAGGAGATCTTCTTGCCACATCAGTAGGAGAGGACAGGTTGCAGAAGATACCAGAGGTGAATCATTGGAAAGGTAGGATGCAAAGCAGGGGCGGGGGGTTGGTTTTGTGAAATATTAGACCACCATCTTTGGGGAGAGGGTTCTAATGTTTGTAGAGTCTCATTTCAACAGTAGAGGATCCAAACTTCTAATTGACAAATTAGTTAAACTAATCAGGAGGGTGTTAAACTAGCAGCAAAAGAGCAGGGTGTCAACAGGGAACCACAGTACAGTCATTTAAACATACAACTCAGATTCAAGGTGTTATGAACAGAGTAAATCAAGATATCAAGAGACATAAAAAGCAGACCTCATTCTGATAAGTAAAGGTAAACTGATCATTGAACTAAAGGGAAATTGGTAGCTATGGATATAAAATAGAAGTTATGAAATGTAAACAATTGAAATGGGGAGCTAAATTTATGAATTAAAATTCTATGGTCAGTTGGGTTAGAGATAGTAAAAAGGAATTATTTAAATATATAAGGAACAAAAGGAATCCTGGAAGTGGCATAGGTCCCTGATTAGGTGGAAATAATAAAATTGATAATAATGATGAAAAAGGCAGAAATATTAAAAAAAAACCTTCTGTTTGCCAAGAAGCTAGATGATGTACTTATATTACATAATAATAATAATGAAATATTTGTTCCAACAAAATAAATGAAGAGGAAACAGCTAATATGCAGCACTATCCATAAACTTGTCCATCTCACTATTTATCACTCCACCAACCTTTGTGTCGTCTGCAAACTTTACTTGCAATTATTCTATATAGTCTTCTAGATCTTTAATAAAGATATTGAATTGCAGTAGATTAAAAACTCATTCCCTGTGAAACCCCATTAGAAACACTCCATTTTAGGATGATTTCTCATTAACAATTATATATTGAGATCTATCAGATAATCTGTTTTTAATCCATTCTGTAAGTGGTGTATTTTGAATATTTTAGTGTTTTATGTTAGAATGCTGTGTGGTCTTAGTAAAAAATGCAAGGCTCTCCTCTCCATCCCTACAGAGGTTCTTTTCCAGAGGTCTCTGAGGAGATAAACTTCCACAACCCCCTTTCCATTGGTATGAACACCCATGGATGCCTCTGTTCATGCCATATGCACCACCCCATTTGGAACCTCTTGGTAGCCTATTACTAGCAATTCTCGAAGGCCTTGAGCATCACTCGTCACAGAGATAGACAACCTTCATCAACCTCCATCTCTAGGAGGCTGGAACTTCAGGAAGAAACCTTTGAAGAACAGGGAGATAACACTGAAAAGGTTTCTCCAGCCACCAACTTCTCTTCTTCATCCCTGGATGAAGCTGCTATGCCACCTCCTCCAGACTTGGCTGGTGATTTCAAGCAGCCCCAGGATGGTGTCAAGAGAATTGTGGATTCTTTACAGATCCTTCTTGAGGTGGCTAAAGAACCACATCATAAGCTGCTTAACATCCTTCATACAACTTCTTCTGCTCACATTGACCTGCCTGTTAATGAGGCCCTCCTGGAGCCTGCAAAGGTTATCTGACACATCCTGGCCACAATTCCACCCACATGCAATAGAATGGATAAAAAAATATTATGTTCCTTCTAAGGACTCAGAATTTTTTATTTTCTCATCCCTCTCTTAACCCTTGTTGGCCGAGGTGGTTAGCAGACCTGGAAGGCAGCACCACATTAAATCTATCCCCTGTGATAAAGATCATAAGTGCCTCAACCTATTTGGCAGAAAATTGTATTCATCAGCTACGTTGCAATTCAGAATCACCAACTACCTGGCATTAGTGATGAAATACAATCATACAAATTATGTAAGCTGAACTCCTCTATTGAGCATCTACTAGCAGTTCATACAGAGCAATTCCAGGCAATCATTGCAGAATGCCAGATGCTCATCAGAACATCTCTGAAACCTCTCTTGACACTGACGACACTGCCGCTCTTTTGATCTTTATGGTGGGAGTTATGAGGAGGGCCTCCTGGCTTCTGCTCTCAGGATTTCCAAAGGAGGTCCAGAATACTGTCAAAGACCTCCCTTTTGCTGGCACTAAACTACTTGCTGACATCATGGATCAATCTCTGCACACATTAAAGGGTTCTAGGGCCACTTTGTATTCTCTGGGTATCGACACACCTGCCCACAAAAGAAAGCTTTGTAAGCAGAGATCACATCCTGCCCAATTTTCAAACTCTCATAGATCATACAAACCTAAAAGCAAGAGACAGAAGTTCCAGAGAAGATAACAACACACTTCCCAACCAGGGCCGGCTCCAGGCACCAGCCGAGCAAGCTGGTGCTTGGGGCGGCATATTGAACGAGGCGTCATTCCGCCAAATCCTAGGGTGGCACGGCTGCTTTTTTTTTTTTGTTCTGCTCCGGCCGCCCTGTAGGGGGCTGCGGTTCAGAGGACAGGAGCGCCCTGCAGCAAGCCCGGCAGGGCAGTCCTCGTCCTTCCCTCCCTGCCGACCAGAGTAGAGCCCTCCTGGCAGGGCGCGGCGCGGCCGGAGAGGCCGCGTGGCAGTGCCCCGCTATAATCCTGGCCGCCCTCCTTCTTGCTCTCTCCTGCCTGTTCCCTCCCTCTCCCCTCCGCTAGCCGGTCCCCCTGCACTGGTGCACAGATCACTGGTTTGCCGTTCTGGACGCTCTGTTTTTTGTTTGTTTGTTTTTTTTGCTTGGGGCAGCCAAAATGCCAGAACCGGCCCTGTTCCCAACCTTTCACCTCACAAGCTTTCACCTCCAAGCACCAATTTTTAAGGGGTGGTTGAGATATTATTCTCATTAATATCAACTTCATTGATTCATCTGCCTTCCTCCCTTTAGCGACTGCCTTTACCACTTCCAGTGGGCTTGGGAGTCTATCACTATAGATAAGTGTGTTTTGGAGATCATCTCCACAAGGTATTTCATCCACTTTACTTCTCTTCCACCTGCCAACCACCACTTGCCCATTCTTCTTCAGGGACCCTGCTCTCGAGCACCTCCTACTCTTCGGTGCTATAGAACTGGTGCCCATGCAGCACAGAGAAGGGGTTTTATTCTAGGTATATCCTAGTCCCAGAAAAGAATGGCGGTTGAAGACCCATCCTAGATTTAAGACTCTCAACACTTTTGTGAAGGCACAAAATTTCAAAATGTTGACACTTGCGGCAATAATTCAGTCACTGGACCAAGGTGATTGGTTCTCAGCCTTGACCTTCGGGACACATATTTTTCTTCCATAAACTGGGCCTGTAATTGAACATTCAAAAATCCACCTTGACCCCTGTACAAAAGTTAGAAATCATAGGAGTTAATTTCAATTCACTAGTGGCAAGAGCCTACTTCCCAATGCACTGATTTGTGGCCCTATCTAACATAATCAATACAATCCAGATCAGCCCGCAAGCCCCAGTCAAGAACAGTCATCAACTCTTGGGACATATGGCAGCTAGTATGTTCAATGTAGACTATGCAAGAATGTGAATGCACTGCCTTCAAGGGTGGTTCAGGACTGTTTATTCACTGAGAAGACACAGTCTAAACAAAGTGCTGTTCATACCCATTTTTGTGAAAGAAATACAGGTTACTTACTGTAACTGGAGGTTCTTTAAGATCTGTGGTCTCTATTGGTATTCTACATGTGGGTATGAATACGTGCCTGAATCCAGAAATTCTTCCAAGCTGTGTTCCTTGAGCTGCACATGCACAGTATCTTCCCACGTGCTTCTGACCCAGGTTATAAGGGGCAGTGCCAGTCTAGTTCCTCCTCTTACCATACTGCAATAGGGTCTTATAAGGGGCAGTGCCAGTCCAGTTCCTCCTCTTACCATAATGCAATAGTGTCTGAAGCAGAAGGGAAGGAAGGTAGTTACTGGAATACACATAGAATCATAGAATCATAGAATATTAGGGTTGGAGGAGACCTCAGGAGGTCATCTAGTCCAATCCCCTGCTCAAAGCAGTACCAAAACCAACTAAATCATCCCAGCCAGGGCTTTGTCAAGCCGGGCTTTAAAAACCTCTAAGGATGGAGATTCCACCCCCTCCCTACGTCTCAAATAACCTCCAATTACAGTAAGTCATCTCCATTTCTTCTTTGAGTGCTGGTCCCTATGTCTATTCCATACATGGGGGACTCGCAAGCAGTGTTCAATCTGGAGGAAGGTGCGAGGAAATTGGCAGCGGTGATGCTTGTAATGCTGCTGTTCCTAATGCTTCAACAGCTGTTGCCATTTGAGTCAGGGCATAGTGAGCCATAAATGTGCAGAGAGAGCTCTAAGTTGCCACTTCACAAATGTCCTGCAGTAAGGTGTCCAATAAGTATGCGTGGAGACTGTCTGTCCTTGTGTGGAGTGGGCTGTAACACCCCCTGGAGGGGAAAGCATTGCTATTTTGCCGCATTCTGGTGTGCATCCTGAGACCCACTTAGAAATTCTCTGTGAGGATATGGCTTGTCCCCACAACCTTTCTGTTATGCAGACAAAGAATCTCAGAGATTTCCTAGTGGGTTTGGTTCTTTGCAGATAAAATGCCAGAGTGTGTGTGACATTTAAGTAGTGTAGTCTCCTGTCTTCAGGAGAAGCATGAGGCTTTTGAAAAAATACAGGTAAGTGAATTGATTGATTGATATGGAATTCAGAAACAATTGTGGGGAGGAATTTGGGGTGTATGCAAAGGGAGACCTTCTCTTTGTGGAATACTGTGTAAGGACAGCCTGCCATCATGGCCACTAGCTCACTGACCCATCTGGCTGAAGTGATCACTACTAAGAAAGCCACTTTCTTGTAGAAGTAGGTCATAGCACATGTTTGCCATAGGTTTGACGGCTAGGCCTGTGAGTGCTGGGAAGACAAGATTAAAGTCCCATTGAGGGGCAGAAAAGAAAGAATCTTCAGTAAAAGTAAACTATATTTCTCTCATTTAAAAGTTGATTCAGGACTGGTGGAAGTGCCAGGTAATCAGTCTTGAAAACTGAAGTCCTGTTTCTTCAGAATGTCAGTGACAATGTAAGCTTTTACCAGACTGCTTCTTGTTGTGGAGCGGTCATCACTAGTACTAATACGATAGTTGTTTCCATTCCTGATCTTTAGATGAGAATACTAACAAAGACAACTATTTGGGTGGTAGTTTCTCTGATGTGGATACTTAGGCCTCTAATTTGATTCACACAGGACATTAGGCAGCTTTCATCTGATATTGGCTTTTACCAAGCAAGTGTATTTCAATGTCTTACTACTAGTATTCAAAACTTTAAATCACACCTCTCCAGTCTACTTGAGGGACCATCTGCTGCCTTATGTCCTGATGCAGCAATTAAGATCTGTAGAGTTGGAATCCATGACCATCCCATGTTGCAACTTTGAGAGAATAGGAAAAGCTTCAGCTCTTAACCTTGTAATGATTTTCCCTGCCATATACACCAGAGTAATTTAAGGCATCTTCAAGGCAAGGGTCCATACTCTCTGTTTCCTTTTAAGATTTGTCATTTGAGGATTTTGTGTTATTTGTCTGAGCTTTAGGAACTCCTAAAAGCATAGACATCTCCATTTTAATATAATTTTGTTTTTACCTTTTTTTTTAATATGCCCAGAGGTCTGAAGGCATGTGTTCCTATAAACGTAAACAGACTTTACTAGAGATAGGCATGAATCAAGTATCTGGATCAGACACCCCAGACTTTGGAGAGGTTCAAAACCAGCATCCAGACCCAAATTGAACAGCGGGTCCCACTCCCTATAAATGTGCCAACCCCAAATTCCAGATGAGAGCACCTCCTAATATTTTAGTAGTTTGAACTAAGGCTCTAGATATAAATATTACAGTTTTGATCCACGTCTAATTAACAGTAGCATAATAATTATTATTAATGACTTTGATAATTAGAAAATTAGATGGATTTAATTTAAAATGTGGAAAAAAAAGTTCTACATGTCTTTACCAAACCCTTGAACTTCTCCTCTCAAAACTAAGTTTCTTAACTGGGACTGTCCACACTTCTTCACTATTGTGGAAGATGCTAATCCATTTTATGAAATCTATAATTCTGCCTTCATTTTAAATTATTGCAATTTGTGAATCCCTAAAATATAAGAGATCACCTTAAAGGACAGTTTGATAACAGATAACAGTTTGATCATTCATTTATTTCAGACTCATTGATTTCCCTACATTTGCATGTTGATTTCATTATTTTAAATGATGAATTCCTTTAGAACTGGTTTATGTAAAACATTGTCCTGTAGAAGTCTTGATAAACATTCAAACTCTGTTACACCAGAGAGCTTTGGAACAGGTTCTCTGTAACTTTAGCCTTCCCATGAACCTAATGAGTGAGGTTTGAATGTCATGATCTATGCTACCCTCAAGGGATCCGTAATCCTAGCTCTCTCCTCATGTGGTGAGGATCCCTGCACTAGGATCAGTGACAACCAAATGACCTAGGTCACTGATTTTTCCTGAATTAAAACTATTGCTAAGAAGAGAAAGAAAATCTATCCTTTTTTTTGTTTAGTTGTTCCATTGGTAATAAAAATTATGCAATGATTAAAAGCAACAATTATATCATCTATGCTCTGCATGGGCTCTTCTTCATGCATTAGTAATCCAGGTTTTCAATAAAACCCTCATCTGCTTTCAGCTGACAATTGTTTAACTTTTTTTTACATGGAGGCTCATGTTCTTTTTGCAATATGACAAAGCTTAATGGAGGTGTTGTGAAATGCAGTCATTGAAGGTCTGCTTTAATTATAGATGTCCTGCGTGACAAGTTTTTCTTTAGCATATGTTTCTTCACTCCAAGAACACCAGTTTAAGTCAATGATCAAAGAGAAGTTGAGAGAAATGTTGTGTTTTAATAAATTCAGACTTGCTGAGCACCAGCACATCTGATTCCTTTTGTATATGTGTAGATAATAGTCAGACCATAAACAAACTATTAGATTATTACAGACATCAAAGCTTGGGCCATGTGTCCAAGTTCACCAATCATTCCCATCTCTTTATTTTTATGGCATGGGCCTAAATACTATTTCAGCACCTCTCTTTTTGCCCTTTCAATTTGTAGCGGTTAAAGGCTTGTCCATATTAGAAAACTTAAACCTACATAACTAAACCTGGTAAAAAGAAATTCAATTTTCAAAATTTCAATACAACCTTTTGCTATTTTTTTTTTGCTGTTTCTCAACCATTCTATAGAGTCATCAGAATTGTTCAAAAATTTGAAAAAATAAATTCTAAAATTGCAAAGAAAATTTCTAATACATTTTTTGCATTTTGCATGCAACTCTAGTTTTAATTAAATCAATTAAAGCCAATTTAGTAACATTAGTGCAAATATCTAATGTAGACACAAAGTGATTTAGACTGTGCTTATACTTGTTTATCTTAGTTTGGCAAATTAGCAGATTAAGTTAAACTAGTTCAAGTTTGATTGTAACTGGATAAATGAGTCCACATTTGCACTGGTGTAACTCAAGTAATTTAGTAATGCTCGTGCAAAAAAAATGCATGTGTAGATCAGCCTTACACTTTTAAAAATAACTAATTTTCTAATTATTGTAGTTGTGGACTATTATAAATTTCTGAATATTAATATCTGCTGTGCTGTAATAATGAGTATTCATACAGTAAGCCTGAGATAAGCCCCCCCCCTTTTTTTTTCAGTTTAATCCAAATATTACCAAAAAATTCCCAGCTTTTGAAAAAGTATTATTCGGGGTTTTTTTTTCCAATTTTCACCCTACTTTTGTATCAAATATATAAAAACTTAATTTGTTTTTATTTGGAAAATACAATACATCGCATGAAATATATGTATTACTATAATACATTAGTCTGTGTGTATATGCAAAGCTGCCTGTTGAAGTAAGGTGATGTATTAGTCTAAAAGATACACACAATAAACAAATAGGCATGCATGCAAGCTCTGATGTGCATGTGCATCTGAACATACTGATGAATCTCACACCCACCACATACACATTTTAAAGCTGTTAGCAGATGATGGTTTAAAGATTTGACACCCTAAAATGGGAAGAAAACAAAAATCTGTATCAGAATATGTTTCAGAACATAAGGAAGTTTTCGAAAATTTTCAAAAAATAAAAACAGGAGAAAAGGATGGAGTTCAGTGTAGGCGTTGCAAATGGTGTGGCCCAATTATTAAATGTAAATATTTATAGTCTAATAATTCTAAATCTACAACAGTAAACTGTTTATTCAAAGGAAAAGTTTTATTTGGGGATTAGAAATATACTGTTTTCTTAAACTCAGAGGTGTCGTGTTATGAGTTCTGTTTTAGTTCTTCAGCAAGCTACATTGATGAACAGAATTCAGACCATTAATCTACTAAATGCTTTTCCCCCCTATCTTTCCATCCACCAAAATAAACCCCAATATTTGTCCAGAAAAATTATTAATATTTTCTGTACTGATTTTCAATATTTGGAGGGATTTGATAGCTGCTTTCAACTGTCTGAAAGGGGGTTCCAAAGAGGATGGATCTGGACTGTTCTCAGTGGTACCAGATGACAGAACAAGGAGTAATGGTCTCAAGTTGCAGTGGGTGGGTTTAGGTTGGATATTAGGGAAAAAAATTCACTAGGAGGGTGGTGAAGCACTGGAATGGGTTACCTAGGAAGGTGGTGGAATTTCCTTCCTTAGAGGTTTATAAGGTCAGGCTTGACAAAGCCCCGGCTGGGGTGATTTAGTTGGGGATTGATCCTGCTTTGAGCAGGGGGTTGGACAAGATGACCTCCTGAAGTCACTTCCAACCCTGATATTCTATTATTCATGTTTTTGTTGTAGTAATAAACACATAAATTCCTGGGGAAAATTAAATAAAATAAAAACTGAAAACGAAGGGCCCTAGCCTGAGACAATAGCTTGGAGAGACTCTGAAGGCTAATAATGAGAATTTAATTGTGAAGCTTTTTTGCAGAAACATCCAGCTAATGTGATCATCTATTATGACATCATTATATATGTTAGATATGGAAAAGATCTGTTATGGAAAAGATATGCCAGATCATTTTATCTTTCCCCTAGGCCACTGCAGAATTCTTATGTAGGGTATATTCTCCAGGGTTTGTCCACTTTTTGTGTTAAATATCCCAAACTATGGGACTTCCATTGTTTCTCTTCAGGGAATTATTCCACACCGTAGTAGATCTCACCATTAGGAAGTTGTGTCTACTTTTTTCCAGGCTCAATTTTTATTTATTTTCATCTCATTGTTCCTATTTTTACTTCAGTGCTCTGAGACACTAGAAGAGGGAGAAGGGGAGACATCTTCTTATAAAGAAGAGATGGAGTAAATTGGCAACAGGGTAGAGTCTAGGGGAGGAGGGAAGATGAAAATTGGGGTCAGTGGCTAACAGAAGAGGGAAGCAGCCAAAAAGCAAGGAGGCCAGCAGACAGAGGGGTTCAGGCTGTTATAACCCAGTAATGAGGTTACCAGTGTAGAGTAGTTCCAGAATCTAGCACATTTATTTTACCTACTGTTTTATTCAAACACAATGCAGATTACTCCTAATATATAATTTAACAGAATCAGCAGGTGTGTTTAGATTTAGCACACATATACGACCCTAAAATGAGATGTAAAAGAGTGGAAGTGCACCAGAAAAACAAATCTTTAAAAGCCTTTATATGCACTGCATTTGTATTTGGGGCTAAATCATGCACTGTCCAGTAGGAGCCTGAGGATGATTAATGCTTCAGAGCACCCACATGCTGTCTGAGGTAAATACTAGGAAAATGCACAGTCTGAACCATCCTTGCTTGTGCTTCAGGGGAAAATGCAGGGACCAGGTTATGGCTATGGTCTTCCCTCCCCTTTGGGATGATATGAGCCTCCAGGTGTGGATGCAGGGAGAAGGCTCATGAGGGTAGCAGTGATTGTGACTGTCCCTTGCTCAAAAGGCTTATTTCCCCCTTCCCTGCCCTTCACCCACACAAGGGCTAGGGATAATCTGGGTCTTGGGTTGTAAACTCTTTATTTAGATTTAGACATAGAAGTTTTATTCTCTTTGGAGACTGGAATCTGTTTGGGGAAGAGACTGTGTTTTCCTATTTGTCCTATTGGGTAACTATATTCAATACAAAATAAGTGCAGACAAAACCAGTGGATGTTGACATCTGATGGTCACACATTGCTCTAAAGGGACAGAGAAGGTAAGATGTTAGTCACTGAGAAAGAGGTGAATATTACACCCACTCTCCAACTAGGCATGTGCTAGATCATGAAAACACACTAATTGCTTCATTTCTATTAAAAAATGTTAATTCCAGCTACAGTATGACTTGGTTTACATGGAGTTTGCAAACTGACTGAATTAGAACTATCTGATCTTTTTACTAATTTCAGCTCATGGTGCTGAAAATGAGCCTTGCATTGTGTCATAAAAGGTCAATGGTGGAGCTGGTTATCTCTGAATCAACTGTATCCATTCCATATCGTAAAGGATTTGGAAATGGTTGCAGTCAACTTTTTATGTAAAATGGGAAACTAGATGACTCCTAGTATTTCTAAATGTTAATGAAAAGTCACATCAGTGTTACCCACAGATGTCTATAAAATGAACATGAAATGATTATACATAACCTATTAATTTCTAAGAAATGCCACTCTGAACAAATATTCTCATCATATTTTCCAAAAACCAAAATGGTGGATCTATTGTATTCCTTCATAGATCCTAGAGGTCCCAGATCAATCTAGTTAA
Organism: Trachemys scripta elegans; assembly: GCF_013100865.1. Taxonomy (NCBI): domain Eukaryota; kingdom Metazoa; phylum Chordata; order Testudines; family Emydidae; genus Trachemys; species Trachemys scripta. The sequence goes on along the minus strand of NC_048299.1, from coordinate 118,147,694 downwards.
ACAAAGCCTTAATAAGTGTTTTGGAAATTTTTCTCAGAATGCTGTATTTTCTAGCCTACAGCCCAGACTAACTGAGGTTCTTGGATAATAATCCAAAACTGAGTGCTCCAGAGCCTGCCCATGTAATAAACTAGATTTTTTACTGCCCACGAGACACCAAGAAATCTAGTGGTCAATAACATTACAACACAAATCTTGTTTCAACAAACTATTGAAGCATTTGCTTAATTTTAAACATATTCTTAAGTCCATCCCTACCCTATTCGGCAAGGCACTAAAAGAATAGATGTATATAGCATATTAGATAGCTTAGCTTAATTATTTAAGTATAGAAGTTAAATAACTTAAGTAGGCAAATATTTTGTATTCATCCAAATAATAGGCTAGATCTTCAGCTAGTGTAAATTGGCATAATCCATTGACTTCAATAGAGCTAAGCTGATTTACACCAGCTGAGAATCTGGCTGAGCATGTTAAAACTTAAAAGTTATCTTTAGCACCTGTTATTCCAGCCATCACCTCTTTCTGGATAAGGGTTCTTTTTATGGTTTTATTTTATTCTGCAAGTGAAGGGGTTCAAATTACACCTTTAGAAACTTGCAGTGTTTTTACTTAAGGCTACTTTACTTTTAGCTGGATATATCCCACATAGGCATCAATGTCCTTTGGGAAATTTCAATATTTCAACATTTGTTTTCATCTGACTTTGCCTTGGAATGAAAGATTTTGAGAAATTTCTATCTGGAAATGTTGAAATATTTTGTTTTTCCACTTTTGATGGAAACAAAACATTTCAAAACAAAACATTTCATTTCAGGTTGCTCCATCAATTTCTGCATCTATCTCAGCTGTCACAGTACCTTATGAGATGCGCAAGATACACTTTGGTGGTTCAGCCACAGGGAGACACCACAGTACACCATGGTAGATGGTCCAGCAAGGAGCAGGGCCCATAGGGGAGAATAAGGGAATGAGGGACCCAGAACTATCAATCCTCTTGTAGCAATGGAGATATATATTGCATCTGTTGTTCTGTCAGGGTCTGGTGCCACTTTGAGTTGGCGCATCCTGTGGGGAGTTTGCTTCCAATGATGAGCTTGGAGAGGTTGGAGAGTTGTTTGAAGGCCAGAAGACCTCTTTGAACCCCTCCTTTTCTTGTTTCTGTGACCTACAGAAGTTGGTCCAATAAAAGATATTACCTCACTCACCTTTGTGAATGACAGCTTCATTGATTTGATGAGCAAACCTGTTCCAAGTATTTGAAATCCCAGAAGATGAGATGGTTTTGCTCCAGGTCTGATGGTCTTGCCATTTTCTCTGCCTTATTTTCCTTTGTATCTTTTTACATGACTTTGTATTGGTGAACTGAAAATAGCTATATGTTGTATTCCTTAATCCTCAATGCCACTTTCTTTCTTCCTTTCTTCAAGGTTTGTTTTTATTTTTGTTTGTCAGAACAAAGTTTCTGTATAGGAACAAAGGAATTACCATACCAGGTAAAATGAGTGGTCTGTCTAGCTTAGTATCCTGTCTCTGACTGTAGCCAATAACAAAGGTCTCAGAGGAAGATTCAAGAAACCCGTTAATGAAATAAACTGCCTATAGGAAATGTTCTAATTACCTATATAAATGTCTAATCCTTTTTGATCCTACTAACCGCTTTGCATCAAAAATACCTTGTGCCAATATGTTCCATAGGCTAATAGTGCATTGTGTGAAAGAATATTTACTTTTATCAGTTTTAAATTTGCTGCCCTTCAATTTAGTTGAATGCCCCCTTGTTCTTGTGTTATGAGAAAGAGTATATAGAAGTGTCCTATTGACCTTCTCCATATTACATTTTATATACGGTAACTTTATCATGTTGCCTCTTCTTCTTTTCCTCTGTAAAATAAACATGCCAGTCTTTTAAAATATTCTTCTTTTGGAAATTTTTCTATGCCCCTAATAATTTTAATACCTTCTCAGTACCATTCTTCCTAACTCCTGTGTCTGCTATATCATTTTTTGAGATAAGGTAAATGTAACTGAACACAGTATTCCAAGTGAGGGCACACCATTGATTTGTGCAGTGGCATTATAAAATTTCACTTGTTTATTTCTATACCATTTTTGTGCATCTTAACACCCTTGTTTTTTGTTGGTATTTTTTGTTTCTGTTTTTGTTTTTTGTTATCACAGCTCAGAATTCAGCAAATCTTTTCTTTGGCCTTTCCACAGTGATGTGCAGGTTCTTCCCTGGATGGCTACAGTTAATGTAGAATCTAGTAATGAATCTGAGTAGTTCAAATTATTTCTTCCAATGTGCATTTTCTTGCATTTGTGAACAGTACATTTCATGAGCAATCATGCTGCCTATGCACTTTGCCTTCTAAAGTTCCTCAGTCTTCTCCAATCCTTAAATAGTCATCAATATATTTTGCCACCTCACTCTTCATAGTCTCTTCCAGATCAATAATATATATATTGAACAACAGCATTTCTAGTACAGAACCTTGGGGTTCCCCATAACCTTTTGTCATGACGAAAATTCATTATTTATTCATATTCTTTTATTTCTTTCTTTACCAGTTCCTAACAATTCACATGCTCAGGGAGCAAACTAATCACAAAATTTGGGGTTGGGAGGGAATTTTCCACCAGCTCAGATTGGCAGGGACCTTGGTGAGGTGTCGCCTTCCTCTGCATCATGGAGCATGGATTGCCTGCTGGGACCATCTGGGCATATCTCACCTAATCAGTTCCCTGTCAGTGCAGGGGCCTCCATCATTGGTGGCACCCTGGTCTATCCTGTTCTTTGTACTTGTATGCAACAATTTAATCTCTTGTGGACAGAAATGCTTTAGTCTAAACAAGTTCTTGGGCTCAATACTGGGTGAAATTTAATGGTCTGTGTTCCATGGGAGGTCAGACTGGGTGGTCTTAAGGCACTTTTGGCCTTGAACTCTTTGAAACTATGAAACTCGTTGGGCCATCTCTTCTGATTGCGTCTACTCCTTCCTTCTTCTTTCTTCTGCACAAAGCCAAGAGCACATACAAATTAAAAAAAATGTATTCTGATCATATGCATAAATGATGAGGTAACTCTAGAAGAATTAAAACTTTCTTTGCTTTCTGTTGAAAATAAAAATAAGTCCCCCCCCTTATATTTAGTTATTTAACCTTCATCTTTCTTTCAGAAAATTAAGAGAATCTAGCAGAGTTTATACCTTGTTAAGGTAAGAAAAGACTGTCTTTAGTCCTTCAAAGTCTTGGGGGAGAAAACAAGGAGGACCACAGCTTCATTCAGTGAGGGGGTTGGTTGATGTGCAGTGGATATTAATTCGCCCTTTGGAAATCTGTTCTGTGTGTTTAGTAGTATTATGGAGGTGCTGTTCATGACTCCATAGTTAAGGCTGAGTTCCATTTTGTCAGAATAGATGCAATCCCTTTGTTTCATATGAAAAACGCAATATAGCTTCCTCAAATTTACAGCACTTATTCTTTGAGTACAGAATGAATTTTCTAAGAGTTTACAAGTAAATGTATTAATTAGTTTATTCATTAAAATTAATTAAAACCTGGATCTTTTAATAAATATATAATCCTGTAACAGTCTTCTGTTTGTCCCAAATGACTAACAATGGAATAACACAGAAAAATTTCATACTTTCCAAAAAGATATCAGATGAAATCTTGGGACCATCTATGTTTGAAGAAATTAGGTAGCAATTAAGCACTCAAACAACCTTAATTTTTCCCAGTTGTGAGCTAATATTATGATTAAGGCATTTTAGTGTCTGTGATCACTTCATTTAAATTGATTTTTAAAGAGAGATTTTTTTTTCATATTTCCCCCCAATGATATCACTATAGGGCAGAATTAAAGTTGCTTGGGTAACCTAATTTATGCATCTCTTAGCTTAGCATGTTTGGATTTCTTTTAAGTGTAATCTTAACTATAAATATCCTGGGATTATAATAGTTGGTTTTGGAATAATTGCAAGAACTCTAACGTTTTTTGCCCTAAACCTATTGAGATGCATTCTGAGCCGTAAGCGATTTTAATGCAGGTGTTTTTTGGGAGAGGTTGTTTTTTGGTGGGCTTTTTTTCTTTGCCACTGGAAACAATAAACACCTCTATAATAATCAGTGAAATAATAAGTAATTAAAAAAACAGATACAATTTTAAAAACTTAATAATAACCAGGGAAAAATCCATGACTGGCAGGGCTAAAGACAGTTCTGGGGAATGCCCAAAGATTCAAAGAGTGCTAATGTGCCAACATTCCAAAACGATGAGCAGAATGACCCAGATAACTACAGGCTAGTTAGCATGACATCATTTCTGGATAAAACAATGGAAAAACGAATATGGGATTCAGTTAATAAAGAATTAAAGGATAGGACTAAAATTAATATCAGTCAACGTGGTTTTATGGAAAATAGGTCTTGTCAAACAAATCTGATTATATTTTCTGAGGAGATGACAAGTTTGTTAGATAAAGGTAACTCTGTAGCTGTAATGTATTTAGCCCTATGTAGGGCATTTGACATTCTGATTGAAAAATTAGCGCTGTCAACAAAGCACAAATTAAATGGGCTAGGAACTGGGTAACTGACAGACCTCAAAAAGTAGTTGTCAATGGGGTGTCATCATTGAATGGAGGTGTTTCTAGTGGGGATCCTCAGGGATAAGTTCTAGGTCTGACATTATTCAACATTTTATCAATGATCTGGAATTAAATAGAAAATAAATCACTGCTAATAAAATTTGCCGACAACACAAAGACTGGCAATATCCTGGAAAGCAATGATCTAGTATCTAAGGGCCATAGTGGACAAGCAGCTCAACATGAGCTCCCAGTAAAATGTTGTAGCAAAAAAAGGGTGATGTATTGGATGTACACACTAGAGCTGGGTGAATTTTTTTGATTTTTTTTTCCTCCAGTGAAAAATGCAGATTTGGTGACACTGAAGCATTTTATGAATTCATGGCAATTCCACCACATTGTTTGGTTAAAAAAAATAAAACAAACACCCTAAAAATCCCCCCCCCATGCAAAACATTTTATTCTGACATTTTCAAAACAAAATGTTTCAACTTTTTGATTTGAAATTGCTTTTATTGTTTAATTTTTCTGTTATTTTATATATATATATAAAATGAAACATTTTATGTCATTTTTGAGTGTTGTTTTAATATTTCATAAATATTATATATATAATATATGTCATAAAATGTCATTTTAATATTTCATAAATATTAAAACAACACTCAAAAATGACATAAAATGTTTCATTTTGGGCCAAACAAAATGTTTCATTCAATCCACAAAATTTATGTTCAGCTTTTCAATTCAGTCAAAATTTTGAAAAAAAATCATTTTTGGTTTGACCCAAAATTATTTTTTCTTGCAATTTTTCAGAATTGCCATGAATCAAAAAATCTGTTATTCATCAAGCTCTAATATAAATAGTGGAGCAGTGAGAAGGAGCAGGGATGTGATTTTACCTCTGCATACAGTATTGGTGAGACTGATATCGGAGTACTGCATGCAGTTCTGGTATCCACATTTCAAAAAAGATGTTGATAAATTGGAGAAGGTGCACAAAAGAGCCAGAAAAATGACCTGAGAGCTGGCAAAAATACCTTGCAGTGAGATACTTAAAGAACTCAGTCTAATGAACCAATGTCTAGAAGCTGAATCTAAACAAATTCAAATTGGAAATAGGGCACACATTTTTAACAGTGAGAGTGATTAACTATTGGAACAAACTACCAAAGGAAGTGGTAGATTTTCCCTCTCTTGATTCAGGTAAAATTCTAGCCCCACTGCAGTCAACTGGAACTTCCAGTTGATGGCATATGCCTTGTTTGGAGAATCAGGTCTTCCATTTCTAGCCACCTTTATTCTACCACTTTTTTGGTGGATGATGGCATCCTAACTCTCCATGGCAGTCATCAACACAGCGTCAAACGCATAGGTGAAAAATTTATAAACTGTCAGTTGTCTGGGATGATGAGCATTTATATATTGTGTAGGTTTTAACTTCTAGCATTTTTAATATTTCTCATGTTTTGGCAGCTACATTTGGCAGCTACAATGTGTTGGCTTCAGAGGAAAAACATGTTATTTTAATAACATGTTATAAGGTTGACTAGGTTATTTAGCACCAAAAAAACTAAGAAATTTGGTGTGACTTTTGTTGTTTGACTGCAAATTCATGTATTTCCTTGCAGTTGAAATACTTTATACAAGCCACTCTCCATTTTTTCTCCAAGTTTCATTTTGTTTTGCTTTGAAGAACAATTATTACCTCTAATGCTCATGCAAAAAGTTGTCATTAAATACAAGATGAAAATGTTATATCTGCTTTGATGTAGCATCTGATACTTTGACTGAAGAATCACTGTCTCAATTTGTTAAGCTGTATGCATTTAATATAAGAGAAACATTTAAATATGGAACAGAACGAAAGATTGCCTGTCTAAAATGGAATAAAAGTATGTTTAATTATTTTACATCTTAAAACATTAGCACACATGCAGAATTGATTAACAGACTAGTACTGTGCAATGTGAATGTGACATCTCTTAGTAGATATAAATCATTGGTGGTTAAATACTTTGGGCCTGACTTATATAGAAGAGTGCACAGACATTTACCAAGAGTAGATCATAGCCAAGCAATGGTGAGAGAGGAATCTCGGATGCAGCAAGGTCTCAGGGAAAACAAAACTCCTGTAGCATCAAGAGTGTTGTCAGTACCATGTCCACGATCTGAGCCTAAGTGATGGTGCAGAGGGAGTTGACGGTATGGTGACTCTCAAACGCTCTGAGGGGGTCCAGATGGAGACAAGCAGGTTTCCTTGGCACCTTGTGAGAAGAGGAAGAGCTCTTCTTGCTGCCTTGCTCCAAAATGGTGCCAGTGATCTATCAGAGCCTGACACTTTGAAGTCTTTAGGTTTAACAGTGCCTTTGGCACCTGAGGAACTAACATCCTTGTTGTTACCAGGTTAGAGACCATTGGATGCAAAAAGCAGCTGGAGTCATCAACTATCATGACTTCCTTGAGGTAGATTCCCTACATGGAAAATTTGAGACATGTTTTTTGGATGTCTTATGAGAGGAATCTTGCACCTTCCTCTCAGATGCCCTTGGGGAGTATGGCTTGGAGACAGTGGAGGCAGTGCACTTACTCAGAGACTGATGTACAAGGTGTGTGGGGGGAAACCCTGGCCAGGGTTAGAAGCCTGGGAGTGTCCATCATTCATTGGGATTGCCTCTTGGTACAAAAAAGCAACATTTGAAACTGGGAGAACTTGGCAGGCCTTTCCAGTAATGTAAATCTCCCAGGAGGGGAGAAACTAACTACAGAGTAACAGTCATTAAAAATGTTAAGAAAAATATATATACAAATTTTTCTTCTTTTTAAAAAAAGTGGGTTTTTTTAACTATAAATACTAGCTACCACTAAGGACAATTATAATAAACTAACTGCTATATGCTAAAGGGATATAGTTGAGGTAAAACTTAGTACAGACAGCTACTAAGGCTCTGTCTCAGGCTGAGGGGGTTGAGAAGGAACTGAGGGCTGTTAGTTAGTGCTGTGGAATATAGCAACAGAACAGAACATGAGACTGAGTAATGGGCATGTGTGGGTAAAATGGACACTGCTATGAGAAATCTCTGATCAAAGCTATAGGGAGCATAAGCGCACTTAGAGTAGAGCACCCATAGGGACACTATTCAAAGAAGAACCACCATTGCAATGCCCTGGGAACACAGTGTGAAGAGATATTATGATGCAAGTTCACAGAGCTGTGGAGCACCGTGAATGGCCCAGTTACATCAGTGAGTAGGAAGGTGACCATTATAAAGAGATATTTTCTGCTTGTCACTCACTGTCAAAAAGAACCCAGTCAAAAAGATGAATAATCAAGTTGAAACTACAAGAACAAAGGTCATATATAAAAGTGATTCAGTAGTAGCAAAAACATCAAGGCTTTTCCTTCTGTGATAGAGACTATGTGAAATAATACATGGCCATTACAAGTCTAAAATTGTCTTCTGAATCAATTCAGAAGTTTGCCAATTTGAGTTTGAGCCAAATGACTATCCAGCGAAGAGTAACAGATGCACCTGATGACATAGCACTGCAGTTCAAGGACATAGCAGAGAAATCACTCACCTTCTCCCTAGTGACAGACAAATCTATTGATTGCAAATTTACAGCTCCAATGCTTATTTTTTCTTTCTGGAGTAACAACAGCATTTGATGTGTATGAAGAGCTTTTGGGTCTGGCTTCTATTCAAGGCCAAACAAAGGGCTTTGACTTTCTTGAGAGTCTGATGAAAAGTGGAATCTCTGTGTTTAGATTTGTCTAAATTCGCTGGTCTCTCAACACATGGTGCACCTTCAATGGTTGGAGGAAAGAATAACACAATATCTCTTCTTGTTGCCCATTGGGGTGATGCAGAAGAAAAATTAATTCAGCTCCATTGTGTAGTAAAGTAACACTTACCAGTTTTAGATTTAAATAAATGTATAAATAAAAGAACTGGTTGCAGCTGACAAAATGCAGCATTATGTCAATTTCCTTGTGCCCTATGATTGTTGAAGTCCCAGGTCTGTAGTAAGTGTACAGTGTGTGTACCTGTGTGGGAAGGATAGGGAAAGAGTGAGGCTAAGGAACTGTGGTATGAGAAAATTGTGAAAATGTTCATAAAGAATATATATATATATCCATGCCCATTTTACAGACATGCAAAGTGAGGCACAGAGAAGTTCAATAAATGGAAGAACAGATAGTCAGGAAAAATAACCCAGGTCACCTAACTCACCTGCCTCTTACTCCCATGCTGCAATCATAGACCATAGCACCTCCCTAAATGATACCCTCTTGTTCCGGACACATACTTTGCATGCCTTATTAATGACTTGATTTTACATATAAAATGTTAAAATTATATTGTTTGTAAAAAATTTTTTTAGGTGTGTTTATATGTTTTCAGGTATATTTGTAAAACATAAATATTTGCGGGGAGGGATAGCTCAGTGGTTTGAGCATTGGCCTACTAAACCCAGGGTTGTGAGTTCAATCCTTGAGGGGGCCATTTAGGGAACTGGGATAAAAATCTGTCTGGGGATTGGCCCTGCTTTGAGCAGGGGGTTGGACTAGATGATCTCCTAAGGTCCCTTCCAACCCTGATATTCTATGATTCTATAACAGGCATATAGTCATGCTATGTAATTATAAATAAATATTTTTGCCCTCATAACAGAGTATACTGGCTTATTAAGATAGGCCTCAGGGCCAACACTACCCTGTTCCTAATTTCATGCAAGAAGAGGAATTCTGGAAAGTCCAGAGTACATTGCTGTTTTAGGCCTCACAACAAAGAATTCTGGGAAGAGAGACGAATCCCTATATGCAGTTCAGGAGACATCATAGAGGGAGCAATATCTGCTCTGAGCCTCAATGTAAAATAAAGCGGCTAGGAAAGAGGTAGGAGCTCTTGTATCTCTGCAGTTGAAGTACTAGAAAAGCAGCTAAAAAGCCGAGCTGATCACCAAAAATTAGGGTTTTGTTGAAAATTAAACTATGTGTGGAAAAAACTGAGTTTTCAATAAAAAGAAGAACAGGAGTACTTGTGGCACCTTAGAGACTAACAAATTTATTAGAGCATAAGCTTTCGTGGACTACAGCCCACTTCTTCGGATGCATAAGACTAATAAATTTGTTAGTCTCTAAGGTGCCACAAGTACTCCTGTTCTTCTTTTTGCGGATACAGACTAACACGGCTGCTACTCTGAAACCTGAGTTTTCAATGAAAATTCGGGGGGGGGGGGGAGGAGTTTCTAAAAAAATACTATGTGAAAAATTTTGGAAAAGAACTCAACATTTTGGTATATTTGCATTTCTTCTTCTTTGTTTTGAAATTGTTAGGAAATGCCCTTCTCCTCTCTCTTCTTTACTCCCTGCTACCTTTTTTCTACTAACATAGTGGGAAGTTAAAAAGCAAGAGAAATTAACACTCTAACTTTTAACAGGAAAACTTTTAAAAATGAAAGGAACACTTTAGCTTTTTAACTTTATATTTGAATGAGAGAAAGTAAGAATTGAACTTTTTTGCATTGGGGAAAAAATAAAAAGTCAATGTGGGTTTTTCTCCATGTTTTCTTACTTTTTTTACTCACTCCTTCTTCCTACCCCCTTTAACAAAATACTTTTAATTAAAAATGTGTTGTAGTTTTAAAAGTAACATTTACATGAAAAGATGACCAGCATCAACTAGCTCTACTAAGAAAAAGCTAGCTGACTGGGGAAAGTATGCCAAGAAAGTGGTGGTATTTGGCAAGAGATGCAAGGAGGGAAACTAAGGACTGTGCTGAAGCAAAAGAAGTAGCTTCTTGAGAAGAGAAGCAGGAAAGATTAGACCTGATGCCCATTTCACCTCCTGGGATTAAAGGTGGGAGCTCTTTCCCTGGAGCTCTTTCATTGTCATGCATAGTGGCAAGTTATTGTCATTCAGGAAGACAATAGTTATTGGGTCAAGAACAAAATGTGAGAATGATGCTGTTTAACCTGAGAGAGAAGGTGGGTGAGGTAATACCTTGTCTCTCTTAGGGCTTGTCTACACTGGCAATTACCAGCGCTGCAACTTTCTTGCTCAGGAATATGAAAAAACACCCCCTGAGCGCAGCAAGTTGCAGTGCTGTAAAGCACCAGTGTAAACAGTGCCCCAGCGCTGGGAGCTACGCCCTTTATTGAGGTAGTTTTTTTAGCGCTGTGCCATGACCATACAAGGCACATTAAAGCACTGCCATGGCTTTAGTGTTGCCAGTGTAGTCTAGCCCTAATATCCTTGGACCAGCACAACTATAACAACTCTGTTTAAACTGGCAGTTAGGGCATGCACCTAGGATATAGAAAACCCAAGTTCAAGTTCCTGGTCCAATTATTAAGTGAAACAGCTTCAGCAACAACAACAAAAACCATCCCAGAATACCCCATAACCCAGTGGGCTAGGGCATTTTTTTGGAATATGGAAGATAAAGCTTGAAATCCATTCTCCACATCAGGGGAAACTGAGACTATGTCTACACTGACAATTGAATGACAAAAGTTTTGTCTTTCAGAAGTGTTAAAAAACCACACACATCCCTAGAGACAAAAGTTTTGCCGACGGCAAGTGTGACAAAGTGGGACTGTTCTTAATGTTTCCTCTGAATACTGTGTGAGTGCCTCAGTTTCCCCCATGCATTTCTTAAGTCTCCAGTGTGCATAAATGGCCGACACTCTGTATCCTGGCAACAAATGGCTGGGGCCCTTCCCCTCTGCAAGGGAATAGCTAAAGGTGAACAAAGAGATCAGGTGATCTCCTGGCCCGGGAAAGAGACAAAGGCCGGAAAGGAGGGGCTGGAGGGGGTTTTCAGTTGGGAGCTGGCTGGGGATGGGGAATGAGTGCAGACAGGGTTGTCTGGCTTGCTGGGCCCCAGAATGGACGCGGCTGAGGGGTCCTGTTCGCTGTACCTATAAGCTCTGCTTTAGACCGTGTTCCTGTCATCTAATAAACCTCTGTTTTACTGGCTGGCTAAGAGTCACGTCTGACTGTGAAGTCGGGGTGCGTGCAGGACCCTCTGGCTTCCCCAGGATCCCACCTGGGTGGACTTGTGTGGGAAGTGCACGGAAGGGCATATGATGAATGCTCCAAGGTCAGACCCAGGAAGGTGAAACCGTGTGAGCTTCTTGCCCTGAAGACAGTCTGCTCCAAGCAAGGCCGGCTCCAAACACCAGCTTGCCAAGCAGTTGCCTGGGGCGGCGTCTCTGGAGAGGGGCGGCACGTCCAGCTATTCGGCGGCAATTCGGCGGATGGTCCCTCACTGCTGCTCGGAGCGAAGGACCTCCCGCTGAATTGCCGCCGCTTGGGGCGGCAAAAACCCTGGAGCCGGCCCTGGCTCCAAGGGAGAGGAGGTGCCCCAAAGTCCTGACTGGCTTTGTAGGGAACAGTTCCAAAGCACTCCGTGACAACAAGCGCCAGTGTGACCAACACTCTGTCGGCAGACGCACCTTAGCAGACAAAGCTAACCCGGCACATTTGGGGTGGGAGTTTTTTCTTAGCAGCAGAGCCAACGAACAGCAGCTACACTGCGCACCTTTTAGTGGCACAGCTGTAGCGATACAGCTTTGCCACTAAAAGCTGTGTAGTGTAGCCATAGCCCCAAGCTGGATCTCCCTCATCACAGGAGAGTATCCTAACCTCCAGGCTAAGGGGAAATCCTCTCTCCCTCCTCCCTGCCCCCACCCCAAATGTTGTTTTATGAATCTAATCCCTTTGCTTTCTTCAAAATGCCAGAAGTCTAAACGAAAATTTTCAAGTTGGGATGAAACAAAATGTTTAGTTTCAACATTACCAAAGTGTTTCAAGGTTTTGGTTCAGTCAAAACTATTCTGCAGACTTGACACAAAATTATGAATAGTTTCTCTTCAACTGAAACTGTATTTGTTGGCAATAAACTAGTTGCTGAAAAAAATGCCTTGCTAGCACAATATCGACTTTGTGAATCACCACATAATGTGACAAGGAATTTGCTTAGAGTATACATTTATCCTCTAAGAAGATATAGTTTGTGCAAATACTGTTGTATCTGTAATGCTGTAACCAAAGTTCTGCCCATAGGCTTAAATATGCTGTAATGTTGGTGGATACCCATTAAAAGCATAGTAAAAGTACAGGTAAAAGAGCTTAGTACTTTTCTAGTCCTTCTGGTCTGACCCTACCTCGAGGGATGTGATCATTCTCCTCTATTCGACATTGGTGAGGCCTCATTTGGAGTACTGTGTCCAGTAGAATCCTGATATTCTATGATTCTATGAGAGAGGGAGTTGCAATTACAAAACTCATGAAAATGATTAGGACTTTAATACAGTATGTTTTTTTTTCAAAACCTTTTGCCAGAAACTATATGAAAAATTAGCCTTTGGGGTTTTGCCCCTCCTCTCCCCACCTTTCTTGTCAACTTCTACTAGTCATATCATCACTTCTCTTCTCATTAGCATTTGTCATGTAGCTCCAGTGATCCAGAAAGAGCAATTAGTTCATATGGGCCATGTGGATGGAGGTCAGCAGGTGGTCCCAAAAGGCTGAATGCTGTATGGGGACACAGTGCCCCATTTTTCATGTGCCTATTTTTTGAGGATTTGGGTTTTCTGTTTGTTATTTTGTTTTGTTTTGTTTTGATGGACAGCCAGACTGTTTAGTCATGATGGGAATTTTTTTTCTAAATTATTTTCAATTTGGAATTCAGAAAAATTATTTTTGAAAAGGACAACTTGGGGAAAAAAAAGAAAAAATCAGTATGTATTGAAAATGAAGCAGAAAAATCATCTCTGAGGAAAAAATAATATATACACAGAAGTAGGCTGAATTAAGGTTGCTCAGGCAACCTTAATTCTGATACCTCTAAATATTTTAGTGCTTAACTTTGCAACCTTAAAATTATTATTGTAGGGTTTTTTATTAAATAAATATAGAGTTACCATATGTCCGGGTTTTCCCAGACATGATCTCTTTTTTGGTTGTCTGCTCTCAATCCGAGTAGATTTTTGAAATAATAGTTGAAGTCCAGGGTATTTACAGAGCATATATTGTAGCTCAGAAAGAGGCCCAACTGATCTGCTTCCAGATTTTGCCACTCTCCCTCCCCCCCCCGCATCCACAGCTGATTGGTCCATTACCCCGCAGCCTTGGTTTCCAGCCCTGGGAAGGGGTCTCTCAGGGAAGCGCTGACTGACAGTTGTTGCTGAGTCCTGGGCTTGCCTGTGTCCTGTGACAGGGAGCAATATTGCTCCCCACTTTCAGTGAGTACCCCAGCACAAATATCCCCTCCAGCATTCCCCAGGTACCTTTCCCAGTATACACACACCCCTCCAGTACCTCCCAAGTAGCTCATCTATCTCCCCCTTCCCTTCCCCAGCTTTCTGCCCCCACCCCCGCCAATGTCCTGGTTTTGGGAATCTGAAATAACCTAAATAAAAATATCTTTGGATTTTCTATAATGCTAGATAGTTTTCAGTTGAAGTAAGATTCAGTACTGTAGAAGATAGTCACTGGAACCGTATGTTTCCAATACTTTTTGTATAGGCGTCTTTTCTAGATGTTTCTTCCCCTTAACTTAATTTCTTCAGTAGATTGCTATGCACAGCTGTTATGTCTCCCCTTCCTTTTCATTTAATATTCCAAGGGCAAAGATAGTGATTAACAACAACTGGTGTCTCCTCTGAGCTCCCATTTTCAAACACAGCAGGTCGGAAAAGCAGTTTTAACTGTGCTGAGACATACGAAATTCTCTTCCCAGGTGAAGCACTCCAGGCCACAGAAAGTGAAGCCTGAGGGTGCATGCTGTTTTTCTAGCCATACTTTGTGTGCCATTGACTTCTATGCCCCGTTCGAGTTTACTTATTTTCTAGTCTATATAGTGTTTTTCTTTGTTAATGCCAACCTCTTCCAGCCCCAGCCTCAGCCCCTCCAAAAAAAGCAGTGATTTAGAAATCTGATTTTAAAAATATGATTAAAATCTGCCTACCTGTTATACACATGTTCTGTTTAAATGGCTATTAGCCAGGATGGGTAAGGAATGGTGTCCCTGCCCTCTATTTGTCAGAGGGTGGAGATGGATGGCAGGAGAGAGATCACTTGATCATTACCTGTTAGGTTCACTCCCTCTGGGACACCCGGCATTGGTCATTGTCGGTAGACAGGATACTAAGCTGGATGGACCTTTGGTCTGACCCAGTATGGCCATTCTTATGTTCTTATGTTTCAAGCTTACTTATTTCCTAGTCTATATAGTGTTTTCCTTTGTTAATGACAACCTCTTCCAGCCTGAGCCCCAGCCCAACCAAAAAGAGCAGTGATTTAGAAATCTGAATTTAAAAATATGGTTAAAATCTGCCTACACATCTTCTGTTTCCAGTGTTGAAGACTCTAAAAACAAGCAAACAAACAAAACAAAAAGAACAAAATAACTTTTATGTTTTCTTTTATATCATAGTCATATTGGTGGATGCAGTCCTCCCTGGGGAGGCTAACTATGATTGTGGGTAGGCAAGACTAAAAAAGTCAAAGACAAAATGGAGAATAAGTGATTAAAAGCAAAATGTTAATTGGTTTCTATATACAAGTACTGATTTTCCAATTAATGATCAGATAATTTATTTACATTCCTTACAGTAATACATTACAAGATTTTGATCTATATTTTTTTAGCTATGAGGTCCAAGTCCTTAGATTCATAGATTACAAGGTCATAAAGGACCATTGTGAACATCTAGCCTGTCCTCCTGTATAACACAGGCAATTGAACATCCCCAAAATAATTCCTAGAGCATTGCTCTTAGAAAAAAGCATCCGATTGTGATTTAAAAGTTGTCAATTATGTCAAATCCACCACAACATGGTAAATTGTTCCAGTGGTTAATTACACTCTCCATCAAATATGTATGCCTTTTTTTTTCCAATTTGAACTTCCCCAAAATAATTCCTAGTGTGACGGGTTCCCCCCAGGGTTCCACCTGGAAATGGGGTACTACTGAGCCCCCTGACCTACCAGCCTGGGCTCCCTCTCACACTGTACTCCTGTGACAATCTGCAAAGCCCTCAAGCCAGCTCTTTCACCAGCATTGATACAGGTAGAGACACACCCAGCTGCATTTATATGCAGGCTTTCTAGCCACAGCTTCCCATTCGAGGACCCCAGAGCATTACCGTCCTGGCCAGTATATGGGTTTAATACCGGTCTGCCTCTCCCTCAATGTGAAGAGACCAATGCATACTTGTGGTAACCAAGCAGAGATTTTCCCCAAGCACTCCAGTGAAAGCTCACTGGTTTAGATTAAAACAAAAAAACAAGTTTATTAACTACAAAAGGTAGTTTTTAAGTGATTATAAGTGATAGATCAAAGCAGATTACCTAGCAAATAAACAAAAAATGCAAACTCAGCTTAATATACTAAATAGATTGGATGTGAATTAGCAGCTTCTCATGCCGAGAAAGGATACAAGCAGGCTGCAGATTGTTAACGGGCAAGCTGCACTTGCTTTACAGCTTGGAATCCCCAGGTGTTTCATAAACAGGCTAGAAATCCCTTTACCCTGGGTACAGCACTTCCCCCAGATCAGTCTTTGTTCTTCAGGTGTTTTCAGGAGACTTCTTGCTTGGGGAGTGAAGATCCCTAGATGATGTCACTCCCTGCTTTATATAGCTTTTGCATATGGCGGGAACCCTTTGTCCCAAACCTTGGTTCTCAGACCAGTATGTAGAAAAATACTGACATCTGAAGATGGAGTCCAGCATCATGTGGCTTGTAGAGTCATAGCAGCCATCACTCATAGTCTGTAGCATTCTCAGGAAGGTTCACCAGGTGGGAGATAAACTTCTCCTAAGGTCTATTGTTCTCCCTAATGGCTCATTGCCCTGAATCGGCCCCTCCCAACCAGCTATCTAGACTGAAAGTGGGCATTACCCAGGTGTAACTACATTTGAAATACAGATACATAGTCAATATTCATAACTTCACATACAGAAATGACACATGCATACACATACATACAGCAAATCATAACTTTTCCAGTGACACCTCACATGACTTATATTGCATAAAATGAATCATAATTATGCTATGACCATATCATAATAATATTGCTGTGAGGAATATGGGGTGCAGTGACACACCTAGAACATAGATTTTAGAAAAAAATATCCAACCTTGATTTAAAAATTGTCAATGTTGGAGAATCCACCATGACCCTTGGCAAATTGTTCCACTGGTTCACTCACTGTTCAAAAATTATGCCTTATTACTAGTTAGAATTTGTCGAGCATCAGGTTCCAGCCATTGGATCATGTTATGTCTTTCTCTGATAGACTGAAGAGCCCACAATTAAATATGTGTTCCCCATGTAGATACTTATAGACTTTAATCAAGTCACCCCTTGAGGATTCTTTGATGGCTAACGCCCATTGACATCAATATTTACATTATTATTTTTATTACAAATATTTGCATTGTAAAAAGATAAACAAAAGAAATAGTATTTTTCAATTCAGCTCATAAAAGTACTGTAATGCAGTCTTTATCATGGAAGTGAAACTTACAAATGTAGAATTATTATTTTTTTACATAACTGCACTAAAAAAAACAATATAAAACTTTAGAACCTAAAAGTTTAAATATGAAGGGGCATATGAATGTTAACATATCTAGCACATAAATACCTTGCAATGCTGGCCACAACAGTGTCATGAAAATAGCTGTTATCACTTCCAGGTGATACTGTAAATAAGAAGTGGGCAGCATTATCTACCATAAATATAAACAAACTTGTTTGTCTTAGCAATTGGCTGAACAAGAAGTAGGACTGGGTGGACTTGAAAAATACTATTTCTTTTGTTTATCTTTTTTACAATGCACATATTTATAATAATTAAAAAAATATAAAGTGAACACTGTACACTTTGTATCCTGTGTTGTAATTGAAATCAATATATTTGAAAATGTAGAAAAACATAAATTTAAATTGGTATTCTATTATTAACAGTGCAATTAAAACTGCAATTAATTCCAACTATTTTTTAAAATCTAGTTAATTTCTTTTGTGTTAATCGCATGCATTAACTGTGATTAATTGGCAGGCCTAAATAGTAAAAGCTGTTTTATCCAGCACTTTACCAACCAGAAAGCTCTAGACACCAGCATTTCAGAAGGAGGTGTGCAGTGCAGGCTCCGGAAAGGAGTTTGGGTGGAGGAGGGGGCTTGGGGAAGGGGGTTGGGGTATGGGAGGGATTTGGGGGTGCCAGATCTGGGCCGGCACTCACTCCGGGTGGCTTCCAGCAAGCGGTGACATGTCCTTGCTGCTCCTAAGTGGAGGAATGGCCATGGGAGCTCTGTGCGCTGCCCTCACCCCGCCCCAAGAGCTGGCTCCACAGCTCCCATTGGCCACAGTCCCCAGCCAATGGGAGCTGCAGGGGGATGGGCACCTGCAGGTGGAGAAAGTGAGCAGAGCTGCCTGGCCACACCTCTGGCTAGGAACAGCAGGGACCTGTTGCCACTTGTGGGGTGCCGCCTCTAGGTTTTTTGCCGCTCCAAGCAAAGAAAATTTTGGCTGCCCCCTGTCCCAGCCCTTGGCTCCTCGCTGCACCCCCCTGCTGCCCCAGCCCTGGGCTCTCCCCACCCACCCACACACACCCCCTGCCACCCCAGCTCTGGGCTCCCTCATTCCCCCCCACCATTGCCCCCCACACACACCTCCTGCCGCCCCAGCCATGAGCTCTCTCCCCCTCCCCCACCTGCACTCTCCTTCCACCACAGCCCTGGGTCACTGGTAACTCGCTCCCATGGCAGGTCATTCAGCATGAATATTAGATGTGCACAGAACACAGACAGGTTTGGTTTCCATATGGTTACAGAACTGCAGTCAAGTGGAACAATTTTCAGCTTGTGTGATTGGAGGATATCTGGATGCATATTATAAGACTGTCCTACATAAATGAGGAAAAGTTGAGGTGCCTTTATTATTCTTTTCTTCCACTCTTTCTTTCTATGGGGAATTTGCCAATGCAATATCACTGTCTTCCTTTTAAACAAACAAACAAACAAACAAACAAACAAACAAACAAACAAACAAACAAACAGGCAATGGCTGTTGAAAATAGCAATTCCAGTCCTAATAACCACTGGGAAGCATTTCTTGCTTAATTTTATCCTACTTTTTCTACAGCAAGTTACAGTGGATCAGTATATTTGATTTGGGAGAAATGAAGTAACAGCTGCCCAAACTGAGCTTGAGCACTTCTGAATTTTGAGGTGTTCAAATCTGGAAGGCAGGTGGGGAGGGGGAAGGGGGCTGTGGCTCCGCAGGGGAGCATGGCAGCATGTATGCAGCAGTGTGTCTGGCGCTGCGTGGAGCCAGACATGTTGGTCTGAGTGGCACGGTAAGGGGACTGGGGGGTTGGATGGGGCGGAGGTTCAGGGGGGCAGTCAGGGGCAGGGAGAAGAGGGGGTTAGGTTGGTCAGGGGTTTGGGGGGGCAGTCAGGGGCAGGGAGAAGGGGGGTTAGATGGGTCAGGAGGTTGGGGGGGCAGTCAGGGGACAGGCAGCGGTTGGATAGGCATGGGAGTCCCGGGGATTTGTCAGGGGACAGGTAGTAGGTGGGGTTCTAGGGGGGAAGTTGGGGCGGTCTCAGGAGGGGGCAGTTGGGGACAAGGAGAAGGGAGGCTTAGATAGGAGGTTGGGTCCTGGGGGGCAGTTAGGAGCAGGGGTCCTGGGAGGGGGTGATCAGGGGACAGGGTGCACGGGGGGTTGGATGGGTTGGGGTTTCTGTGGGGGGCAGTCGGAGGGGGTGGATGGTGTCAAGGTGGGGCTACCCTCCCTCCCTGTGGAGTGTCCTATTTTTTTAATATTAAAAAATGGTATCCCTACTCACAGTGCAGCTCTCCATTCATAGCAGGCTGCAGCATGAGGTCTCAGCTACCTCACTCCCTCCCCCTCTTTCCTGTTGGTAGTGGCCAAGGGAATGCTGGGAAATGTAGTTCTTTCCCTGCTCCAGGGCTGGCTCTATAGGCAGGGAGCTAACCAAGGAACTACAGCTCCCAGGGCCCCCTGTTGGTTCTCAGCTCCCATGCTGGATCCCTGCCGCCCCTGCAAATGGGCTGCCCCAAGCAAGTGCTTGCTTTGCTGGTGCCTAGAGCCGCCCCTGCGCCCAAGGTGAACACTATCTGGATCTGGCACTCCAAAACCCCTCCCACACCCAAACTCCCTCCCAGCGCTCATCCCCTGTACCCTCTGCCACACCCCAAACCCCAGCCCTGAGCCCCCTCCTGCACCCAAACTCCCTCTCTCTTAGTTAACTGGTATTTTTGACTTACTGGCACCCCCCCTCCATTTCCCCAACATGCCACTTAACAAAGCTTTTACTGTACTTGGGGTTTCATTCATGGTCATGTAGAACTGTATCTGTGACCTGCAGTCAATGTAGTCTTATCAACAGGTTTCATGGATGAGTATATTACTAAAATCCATTAATGTTAATCACAATCTACTGAGTTTATTGGAACTTCTTTGTCTTCTTAATCACCTAGTATATCTACAGTCTCTTCAAATAAGGAACCAGTCAGAGGTACGCACCTGCAAAGCAATTGGCAAATCATTAGATCTTGAAAAAATTAGTCTATTCAGCTGTTTCTACATGAAGGACCTAGGTCTAAAATTGATGACAGAGAATGGTGTTTCAAAATGGTTTCAGGAAAAAGTTTAACTGGAATACTGAATTTAAAAGTAGTGAACATTCCCCTGTAGGAATTTTTTGCAAAACATCAATGAAAAGATACCAGTTTCAAAAACAATGGATTTCACAAATGGAAAATGGCATCAGAAATTGGCAAAGTATGCTGCTTCTAATAGGGTGACCATACGTCCCGTTTTGGCTGGGACAGTACCTTTTTTAAGCCCTATTCCTGACTTTTTTGGCAAAACTGGGCATTTATCCTATTTGCTCTTGCCACCTGATGATCAGTTGGCAAGTGCAAATGGGACAAATGCCCAGTTTTTTAAAAAAGTGAGGTGTGACCCTGTAGTAGTTCCGGGGTGGGGCTCGTCCCTTCCTGGGGCGCCTGAAAGCCAGGCCGCCCCGCTACAAAGCGAATAACAGTTAGGGCCCCGACCTTTGGGTAGGGGCTAAGCACCCAATTGATAGTTCAGGGCTCAGGCCCCTTGTGCAGGGGCTGAGCACACAATTAACAGTTTAGAGCTCAGGCCCTTGTGCAGGGGCTGAGCATACAATTAACAGCTCCGGCCCTGGGTCAGGGCGGGGCTGCACACCAATAGTCAGTCAGTGGCCCAGGCCTTGTAGCAGGGGCTGGGTCAGTTTGGGTTAGCCCAGGCCCTAGGTCAGGGCGGGGCAGCCAACGGATAGTCTGTCAGGGGCCCAGGCCCCTTGGGGCAGGAGGAGGAGAGACTGCCACCCAGCGCGGGGTGGCAGGGGGGAACACAGGCCCACCCACTCCACTGTGTTCCAGCCCGGGGCCCTATCCGCAGCAGTCCGTCTGCCACGCAGTCAGTGGGGATCCTGACCGCAACACACTGACATGGGTTCGGGGTCTGCTATCCCCGGGCCACTTCCCATCTCCTCCTCCATGGGTACCTGTCCATCCAGAGTCTCGTCTGCTGGGTCACAGATCATGGGCTCCTCCGGGCCCCGAGCACCAGGTAGGTCTGTCGCTCCCTCTGGGCCCTCGGCGGGAGGGAAGCTCAGGCCGCTCCTCGGGGTACCGGGCTCTCAGCAGGCTCGGCCAGTCCTCCTCAGGATACCGGGCTCTCGGCAGGCTCGGCCAGTCCTCCTCAGGGTACCGGGCTCTTGGCAGGCTCGGCCAGTCCTTCTCAGGATACCGGGCTCTTGGCAGGCTCAGCCAGTCCTCCTCGGGATATCGGGCTCTCGGCAGGCTCAGGTCCGCGGGAGCTCAGGCACCAGCGTCTGTCCTCTCCCGCTGCCGGCCAGCTACTGAGCGCTGGGGCCTGGCCTTTATACTTCCTGTCCCGCCCCTTGACTTCCGGGGGGCGGGGACAGGCCGTGGTGGCTCCGCCCACTCTGGCGGCTTTTCTGGCTCATCGCTTCCTGGGGTGCCTGGAAGCCAGGCCGCCCCGCTACAGACCCCTAGTAGAGCATGTAGGAATGCCAGCTCCACACGGGAGGGAGTGCTTGGGAGAGTGGCTCGGGCCAGGTCAGCCCTGGGTGGGTGGGTGTCAGGGAGAGCTTGGGCCCGAGCCGGCCCCGCATTCCAGGGAGGATAGGGGAGCCTCGGGCCGGCCCCACGCAGTGTTCCATTTTCCCTTTGGGAAAATATGGTCACCCTAGCTTCTAAGAACTGTTGCAGTAAAATGTCTGCATGACAAGATTTTAAAAAATCCGAGTGTATAGTGGAAAAGAAATCCAAAATAGCTTACTCTTGGAACAGAGAGAAAATCCTTCTCGTATCAAAAATATCACAGTTCTTTGCCCTGCATGCTGCCTTTCTGTATTGACATAGGCTGTGTACATTAGAAAAAAATTTACGATGTGGCATCCATTGGAAATGTGTCACTGTTTAAGAACACGGTTCAAAAACAGCCTAAACTTTGATCTTTTTAGAACAAGGTATCCTTCAGAATGCCCTGGAGTCACCTGTAGAAATAAAAATTAAGTAATATTGATTTTGACATTGATAGTATCTGTAAACATCAAATCCACTTATAAACGAAGTGTATTTGTTGTTTGAGAGCAGACAAAACATTTGATACTCTGAAGAGGAGAACATATTGGATGTTGTTAAGAAGAAAAAGTTAAACAATATTTTTGGGGCCTGTTTCAAATTAAAAAATCTAACAGGTTTCTGCACTGCACGGCTACAAATTCTATCTGAAATAGTTTCTCCCAGACCAAATTAGTTCTCAGTGTTATGATGGTGTCAGTGTCATGTTAAGTTGCAGCAGCAGAGTCCAAACATTTCTTTAATGTAATATGGGAAAAACTGTGCCATGGATCCATTATTATAATCACCAGCTTCACTTGGAGTCTGTGAATATGTGCTCATATTCTTCAACTAGGGGATGGAACCCCATGCTCTGGGTGTCCCTAAGCCTCTAACTAACAGATGCTGGGACTGGACGACAGGATGATTGCCTGTTCTATTCATTCCCTCTGAAGCATCTGGCATTGGCCACCATTGGAAGACAGGATACTGGGCTAGATGGACCATTGGTATGATGCAATATAGCCATTCTTATATTCTTAAATAAGACATTCATTTTTAAACTTTGCAATAATGCCTTATATAACTTTCCTTGTCAAAACAGGGGGTCTCAAATTTACACAGATACCTTTGGAAAAGAGATGAACAAAACAGTTAGGCCATGTTTACTCTAGTGAATTTACAGCGGCACAACTGTACCAATGCAACTGTGCCACTGTAAGATTGCTCATGTAGCCACTCTATGCCAATAGGGGAGAGCTCTCCCATCAACATAATAAACCCACCTCAACAACTGTAGGTAGTTATGTCGACAGGAGAAACTATCCAGCTGATATAGCGCTGTGCACAGGAGCACTTATGCCGGTGAAACTTATGTCACTCGGGTGTTTTTTTCACTCCCTTGAGTGACATATGTTTTACCAACCTAAGTGGTAGTGTAGACATGGCCTTAGCTACAGCTAAGGTTACAATAGATAATTCTGAAGACCTCACTATTGTGTTTAAATTACCCCGCTGAACCAAATGAAAGTATACACACTACCAAAGCTATCACACTTGAAGCCACAGTGCATTTTCATGCTGATAGTAAACATTTTGGCTATCTTTGAACCTGTGAATAAAAAATTCCAAGATAAAGAAATGCATTTGGTTAAAGCAGTTCAAGTAATAACTTCTTGAGTAAACATACTGAGTGATGTTATGCTTATACAGATCCTAGTTCAGAAGTTAATAACAGTTCTGCATAACATGAATTTTGACTGTCTTGAACTAGCATGGAAAGAAACCATTTGCTCCAAGATTTGTGTTTGATACTACACTTCGTGCAAGAGGTGAAAATGATATCACAGAACAGTTGAAACAATTGTCTTATGGACTATACGAGCAAGTAGTTTCAAAAACAGAATAACCTTTTCTGAAAGTGAATATAGAATATTTATCTTCACTCAGCTCTTGTGTCTATGTCTAGAATTGCTTTGATATGTAGAAAAGTTACTTATATGCTTGATAGATGATGATGAGGAATTATTGTCTGAGGAGGCAAATAGTGTAAACAAATCAATGTTTCCAGTCATAAATGAGTCCCTGCAAAGACAATCCATGGTTTATGAAAGGAAGACCAGTCTGGGACTTCTCACTTATGAGAAGATAATAGCTAAGAGTGGAATTCTTTGTATTCTGTGTTATATTGAAATTAATGTATTTGAAAATGTAGAAAAACATCCAAAAATATTTATAATATATTTAAATTGATATTCTATTATTGTTTAACAGTGTGATTAAAACTGTGATTGATCACAACTGTTTTTTTAAATCTTGCGACTAATTACGATTATTGTTTTTAATTATTTGACAGCCCTAATATTTGTAAACCCTCATTAAAACTTTCATGGTCCAGAACAAGCTAGATATGTCTGGTTCATTCTAAATGCTGTCTGTGGCCTGGTCTAAACTACATAGTTAGGTCGATGGAAGGCAGCTTAAGTCGACCTAATTATGTCAGTGTACACACTACAGCCTTGTTCCCCAATGTACGTACACTACTACACCAACATAATAACTCCACCTTCACTGAGGTAGACACTGAGGCTAGGTCTACGCTACGGGGGGGTCGACCTAAGATACGCAACTTCAGCTACGTGAATAGCGTAGCTGAAGTTGCGTATTTTAGGTCGACTTACCTGGCTGTGAGGACGGCAGTGAGTCGACCGCTGCCGCACCGCCGTCGACTCCACTTCCGCCTCTTGCTGCAGTGGATTTCCGGAGTCAACGGCAGAGCCATCGGGGATCGATTTTGTCGCGTCTTCACTAGACGCAATAAGTCGATCCCCAATAGATTGATTGCTACCTGCCAATTCGGTGGGTAGTGAAGACATGCCCTGAGTTCCTTACATTGGCTGTTGGCTTGGCTTGTCACGCTGGAACCATAAAATTGACAAGAAAGCCTGGCTCCTGCTTCCCTAGCTGGGCTGCTGTTGAGTCTCAGCTCCAAGCCGGGTTGCCACGCTGGGAGCCTGGTTGTCCCCTGGGGTTTGAGCTCCCGGCTGGGAGTGGGGAAGCAAGAAGCCCAGGGGGAGCTGGGCTCCTAGCAGGGAGCTGCATTGAACTGAGAGCCCTGGCTCTCAGGCCCGCATACTGCCCCTCTGCAGTCGGTGGAAGCACTCCTGGTTAGCACACCACCGACAGAACGAGGGTAGTGTGGACATCAGCCACTTCAGTAATTACTGCGGTAGCTGTAAGTTGACCTAGCAAAGGTTGATTTTAGGCTTTGTCTACACTACACAGTTTTGTCGACAAAAGTCAGCTTTCTCTACAAAACAGTAGAGTGGTAAACACTACAATGCTTCACCTGCAAATTTAACTCTCCTGCTTCGCCAACATAATAAAACCCACTTGACAAGAGGCATAGAGCTTTTTGCAACAAAGTTAGATGCAGCGTCAGTTTGATTATGCCACCGTAAATGGCCTCCAGGTGGTGTCCCACAATGCCCATCATGGCCGCTTTGGTTAGCAGTTCGAACTCTCTTACCCTGCAGCCAGGTACACAGTCATCTGCCCCTCTCCTTTAAAAGGACTGGGGATTTTTGAAAATCCACTTCCTGTTTGCTCAGCATGGAGAGCTCACATCATACCTTCCCAGCAGACCATAGCAGCTCCACATGGCAAATGCTCTCCTGCTTGAAGTACACTGGAGTTGTTGGATCTGCTGGGTCTTGGGGAGAGGAGGCTGTGTAGTCTGAGATTCACTCCAGATGTAGGAACTTTGATACCTATGGGAAGATTTCCCATGGCATGTTGGAGAAGGACTACAAACAGGACACACAACAGTGCCATGCAAAGATCAAGGACCTGAGGCAGGCATACCGGAAGGCAAGGGAAGCAAACTGTCACTCTGGTGCTGCGCTAAAGACTTGCTGCTTTTATAAGGAGCTGCCAAAAGCCCTGTGGATACTTTGGGGGTGCTGGAGACAGCAACCAGTGGAGTCAACCCCGAGGATGAAGAGGTGGATGTGGAAGTGGAGTTGGAGGATGAGGTGGGGTAGGTGACAGGGTCGTCCGGTAGTGTGGCAAGCCAGGACCTCTTCTCAAGTCCAGAGGGTTCAAGCCAGTCCCAGCACTCTGGCTCTGGTGCAGATGATGCAGGAGAGGGGAGCTTGGTAAGTGTTCATTTTGATTTGATATTGCACTGTGACATGAGGTAGAGCTGTTCTTTCTTTCATTTTATGTGCTAGAAGTGGGTTAAGGGATAGAAATGTGCAAGCCACCTAGACCCTTTGCCCATCTTGGACCTTTCACCCCTCTTCCCCAGGCCAAGCTCACCATGTTTAGGGCACTCACCGAACTGTGTGCTTGCCAACGGAGACTGAGAGAGAAAGAGGTGTATTTAACTATAATGATTCAATGCTATGAGTTCACTCACAATACTGCCTCTCTTTATTGTTTCTTTTGCTTCTGCAGATGTTCCTTTGAGGGGAACCTCCTACACACCAATTGAGAGCCTCCGTCAGATAAGAAGGTGACCCAGGAGGAGTAAGGAGGGCATATTTAGGAAGGTGCTCCAATCATCAGATCATAGAATATCAGGGTTGGAAGGGACCTCAGGAGGTCATCTAGTCCAACCCCCTGCTCAAAGCAGGACCAATTCCCAGACAGATTTTTGCTCCAGTTTCCTAAATGGCCCCCTCAAGGATTGAACTCAGAACCCTTAACAGGCCAATGCTCAAACCACTGAGCTATCCCTCCCCGCATCATGATCATGGTTCATAGAAAGAAACAATTAATGAAAAATTGAAATTAGCTAGCCTGGAGAACAAGAGGGCCAGGAGTGTATTTTAGTGGGCCAGGAGCGAACAATAAAACTGATGGAGGGCCAAACAGAGATGCTGAAGTCCCTGATTGCGCTGCAATCAGAACACATGCAGCCTATACAGAACTGCGGGCCGTGCCCTTCCCAAACTTCCCCCATACATTCCTTGCACATTCCCAGTTCATTGCAGTACTCCTTTCACTCCACCACTTCAGACAGGTTCCCTAATGACAGCTGGACTTAAACACAGCTATGAGAGCCTCCATAAGAGGGTGCTCCTCAGTGTCTTGTTCCTTGTAAGAAATCAAATTCTGTGTACTGGTTATTGCTGTTGACTAAAAATGTACTAATAGGAGAAAATGAATCTTTATTTTTCTTCTACACACAGTGGTTGCTGCTGGAATTCATACACAGTGGCAATTGACACATTTGCAGACTACAAATCACACTCAGGAAGCAATCATTACAAGGGTCATCCCAGGCAGCAAGTACACAAAGCCTGGCTGAATGCATTATATAAAGACACATTACTTGGGCTCATTGTCAAAATGCTGCTTGAAAGCCTCCTTGATGTGAATAGCCCCTGTTAAGCCCCTCCAATAGCCCTAGTATCTGGCTGCTCAAAATCAGCCACCAGCCGATTCGCCTCAATGCTCCACCCAGTGGAAACTTTTCCCTCTTAGCCTCACAGATGTTAGTAAAACGTCCATGGTGATCCACAAGCACCTTCAATATCATACAGAAGTACCCCTTTCTATTGATGTACTCCATTACAAGTTGATCCGGAGCCAAAATTGGGATTTTCGTGCCATCTATTGCCCTGTTGCAGTTAGGGAATCCCATTGCCACAAAGTCATCCATTATTTCTCGCACATTTACCAGAGTCACAGGACTTCATAGCAGGAGACTATTAATGGCCCTGCACAGTTGCATGAACACAACCCCCAACGTGGATTTTCCTACTCCAAACTGATTTGCAACTGACCAGTAGTAGTTTGGAGTTGCCAGCTTCCACACAGTGATCGCCACACACTTCTCCACTGAGAAGGCAGCTCTCATTTGTTGTCCCTGTGCCACAGGGCAGGGACAAACTCCGCATACAGTTCCAGGAAGGTGGCTTTAAGTTCTGCATCCACTGCTTGTCATCCCAAACCTGCATCATGCTGCGATTCCACCACTCAGTGCTTGTTTCCCGAGCCCAGTACCGACAGTCCACCATGTGCAGCTGCTCTGTGAATGCCAAAAGTAATCTGGTGTTTTTTTCCAAGGCACACAGCAGGGCATACACCATGGATTCCTGTTTGGGTTTGCAGCTCATGAAATACTGCATGATCAGCTGTGTTGTGTTCATAAAGACCTGTGGACTGGGTCTTTCCTCTTACATGTGGTGAATTGGAAAAAAATTCCTAGATTAAATTAATCTTGAAACTCTAAAGTTGTGTTCAATACATAAAACTTTATAAGTGTCTTTAATAAGGTCTTATAGTCCACCTCACTTGGTTTACCTGGAAAACCTAAGTTGAGAGTAGACTGAGATACCTTGTCACACACTGAATGTAGTGATGCTGCTTGTGGTGAAAGGTACTATTCAACATGAGTAATGGTATCACAGCCTAGAACTCTATAAGCACTCCAAATGATACGAGTCAAAACATATGCCTCAACTTCATCCTCCTTTCCATTAAATTGAAACCCTTCTAGGTTTCAATAAATAGCCATTTTGCAATTTCAATATTTAGACAGGAGACCTCTGTTCAGTAATCTTTACTTGTTATAAACTCTTAATTATTTATAAATCCAGCCTCTTCTCTAGAATTCTAAATGTCTTTTATTTTAAATTAAAATAAAATTAAAACAAGAAAGAACAAAAGTAAAGTCTCCATGAGGTATGACTATCTGTCTCCTCTGTAATATGCTGCCTCACAAAATGGTAGCTGCCCCTGCTGACAAGCAGAAATTTTAGCATGATAAAGAAAACAAAGTAAAAACAGTTGTATGGTTACAAACACTACATTACCCCCAGCCCCCAATAAATAATATAAAGTACTCACAATTCATTGTCCTTGAAGTTTTCTGTGACTCCTTTTTTTGCTACCAATGGAAACTTAAATGGAGCAACTGAAAACCCAATAAAGATAATTGTTTCTAACTTCATACAAATTGAAAGGGAAGGACTGTACAATTTACACATTCTGACAGTACGAAAGTAGTATTGATTTTGTCTTTTTTTTTAAACTGAAATGCACTGAACTGTCCAAACTATTTGTTTACAGTTTAAAACACACACACACACTATAAAAGCAAGAAGAGAAATGACTGTTTTTCTTGAAAATGGTTTCCCATTGGATGCTAATCATCTGTGAAAATAATGGGTGCGAAAATCAGCAAAAGCATTCATCAAATTTGTAAGGTGTATAGACAGATGGACCTCTGCCCTCTCCTTGTTGATAACCTTGAACTCTGAGAAAGACAAAGAATGGGAAAGAATGAAACTGGTTGGTATAGGCAGAACTGGGAATGCTGAAATACTTAGAAGGTTGTTCTTTCAGTACAATCAAAGGGGCATATAAGAGACTTTGGGGAATGTTCCTCTGGATAGGCACTGTACTTATTTTCTGTTTTGTGTATCAGCAGTGAAATGCACACTTCTCAGCTGTACTGAACCGAATTCTTAAAGTGGTCTGAAAAAATTGTGTGTGTTGCGGGGTGGGGGTGGAGGGTATCTATCGTAACCCCAGTAAAATGCATTTTCATGCACTTGATACAGACAATTCAAAATTTCTTTTATACATGTATTACATAAACACATTAAGTTTTTAGTTCATGAAGCTATTTATATTTACTGTTATTGTTTTTAAAGAAGGTAACAGGCTTCATACAAATTATTACAATAAAATACACCCTCTGTGCAATGAGATTCAGTGGGGTTGTGCGGTCTCTCTGGGACAGAGGTCTGGGGAGGGAGGTGAGATTCAGTGGACTTGGGAGTCTTTGTGAGGATGAGGATGAGGATTCAGTGGAGTTTGAGATCTCTCCAGGGTTTCAGGTTTCTGGTGTTTGAGGGGTCTCTCTGAGGATAGGGGCAGGGAGTTCAATGACATTCAGTAAGGTTGGGGTCTCTCTAGGGCTTGGGTTTCAGTGACAATCAGTAAGGTTGGATGTAAAGTGATGAGTCACTCCTGTGCTAGCCTCCAGCCAATCCACAAGTCAAGAACTAGTCTAGTGACTCTCAGGGCAGATATATAAGCCTTACAGGAGGAACAGCAGCTCAGTCTGATAAACGTCATTCCAGGGCTTGGAACTCTTTCCAGCCTGACAGTGGCAACAGATTTCCCAAGCCTTAGCCTGCTCCAATCTTGCTCTTGCTCCTGCCTCGTTCCCACTCCTGCCCCAGCCTTGCTCTCACTCTGACCTTGCTCCAACCCTGCTCTGGACTCTTGATTCCAGCTCTGACCAGTAGGCATGACTGCCATGGCTGACCAGTAGGTATGACCATCCCCATCATGGTTTCTGGTATTGGATGTCTCTCTGGGACTGGGGAGGTCTCTTTGAGTCCCTGATGCCTGTGTTGGGGGTGCTGCCTCAGCCCTGCTGTTCCCACTGCACCCATTAAGCCCTGCTTGTCCATCTCAGATCCTTTTGGACGGCCACAGAGGGTCAGTCCATGCCCCTTGTGGCTTCTCCCATTGAAGTCAGTGGCACTATCTTCATGAGTAAAGTATCTCACATATTTAAGTGTTTTCAGGTTCAGCTCTTGTAATAAATGGGACATGTGTTTGAGAATAGTCCCATTTGATTTAGATTTAGTCCCTATTTAGATAAATAGTCCCCATTTAGATTTAGTCACTATTTGCTTCAGAATAATCCAATTTGATTTAGTTGGTCCTGCTTTGAGCAGGGGGATGGACTAGATGACCTCCTGAAGTCTCTTCCAACCCTGATCTTCTATTTTTCTATGAATAGATTCAGTCAAAAATGTGATTCACAACATTTCTTGATGTGGACACAGAAACAGTAGATCAACAACAAGATTTAGATTCAGCATTGCAACATCTAACTTTTAGGTGTCCTGCTGCCTAGTAAAATCCATAGCCCCATGTTAGGCACCTAGATTCCCTATGTGATGGTGTACCCCATAAGGCTTCATGGGAATATGCTTATGAATGTATATATAATATAACTGGAATATGTTTTATGCTATATATGCCATGTAACATATCACCGTAAAAGTTATGATCTACTGAATACATCCCTCCTATTTGTATGCATGTATCATTTTTGTACTTGAAGTTAGGAATATTGGCTGTATAGTTGCTCGATTTCTATTGAGAAAGGAATGTGCAAATTAAATGCCCAATCAAGAACCACTTAAGCCAACAGTGAACTAGAAGACGCCAATCCACATTGGAGCTTTCCCAGGAATGTGGCTTGACTGGTAAGAAACTCAGTCATGCATAGGTAATATGGATGGTGAGCGTTCAGCTGTTGTTACCTGCACAGGATGTGCCACATTTGTCTTTCTTCCACAGGACAGAAGTGACTTTGTCTGTACAAAGTGCAAACTGGTCTCCATATTAAAAGAGAAGGTTCAAGGTCTGGAGAAACAAGTATCGACTCTGCGTTGCATAAGAGAAAATGAAGATTTCCTGGACAGATGTCAGGATAAGCTTCTATGGGCACAACATTCTGAAGAATCAGAGTGGGCTGCGCAGCGGGGACAGAAGGACAGTGAAGAAATATGGCAGCATGTGACTTCCAGAAGAAGAAAGAGGAGCGTCCACGTACCAGCAATGCAGATACAGGTGAGCAACTGTTTTCATGTTCTCTCCACAGGTACTAATGCAGAGAGTGGACTAGATGATACATCTGAGGGAAGGAAGCAGAAGGAGACTCCACTGATTGGAAGGCATGAGATGCACTGTCCTAGGGATGAGAGTTCCATGACCACCACTCCCAAGAGAAGGAGGCGGGTGGTGGTGGTCGGGGACTGTCTCCTCAGGAGGACTGAGTCATCTATCTGCCACCCCAACTGGGAAAACCAAGAGGTCTGCTGCTTGCCAGGAGCTAGGATTCTCGATGTGATGGAGAGACTGCCGAGACTCATCAAGCCCATTGGATCGCTACCCCTTCCTGCTTCTCCATGTGGGCACCAATGATACTGCCAAGAATGACCTTGAGTGGATCACTGCAGACATGTGGCTCTGGGAAGAAGGATAAAGGAGTTCGAGGCACAAGTCATGTTCTCGTCCATCCTCCCTGTGGAAGGAAAAGGCCCGGATAGAGACTGTCGAATCATGGAAGTCAACAAATGGCTATGCAGATGGTGTTGGAGAGAAGGCTTTAGATTCTTTGACCATAGCATGGTGTTCCAAGAAGGAGGAGTGCTAGGCAGAGACGGGCTCCACCTAACAAAGAGAGGGAAGAGCATCTTCGCAAGCAGACTGGCTAACCTAGTGAGGAGGGCTTTAAACTAGGGTCACCATGGGAAGGAGACCAAAGCCCTGAGGTAAGTGGGGAAATGGGATACCGGGAGGAAGCACGAGCAGGAGAGCACAAGAGGGGAGGACTCCTGTCTCATACTGAGAAAGCGGGATGATCAGCAAGTTATCTTAAGTGCCTATACACAAATGCAAGAAGCCTGGGAAACAAGCAGGGAGAACTGGAAGTCCTGGCACAGCCAAGGAACTATGATGTGATTGGAATAACAGAGACTTGATGGGATAACTCACATGACTGGAGTACTGTCATGGATGGATATAAACTGTTCAGGAAGGACAGGCAGGGCAGAAAAGGTGGGGGGAGTTGCATTGTATATACGAGAGCAGTATGACTGCTCAGAGCTCCAGTATGAAACTGCAGAAAAACCTGAGAGTCCCTGGATTAAGTTTAGAAGTGTGAGCAACAAGGGTGATGTCATGGTGGGAGTCTGTTATAGACCACCAGACAAGGGGGATGAGCTGTATGAGGCTTTCTTCTGGCAACAAACAGAAGTTACTAGATCACAGGCTCTGGTTCTCATGCGGGACTTTAATCACCCTGATATCTGCTGGGAGAGCAACACAGTGGTGCACAGACAATTCAGGAAGTTTTTGGAAACTATATGGGACAATTTCCTGATGCAAGTGCTGGAGGAACCAACTAGGGGCAGAGCCCTTCTTGACCTGCTGCTCACAAACTGGGAAGAATTAGTAGGGGAAGCAAAAGTGGATGGGAATCTGGGAAGCAGTGACCATGAGATGGTCGAGTTCAGGATCCTGACACAACGAAAAAAGGAGCAAAATATGGACCCTGGACTTCAGAAAAGCAGACTTTGACTCCCTCAGGGAACTGATGGGCAAAATCCCTTGGGAGAATAAAATGAGGGACAAAGGAGTCCAGGAGAGATGGCTGTATTTTAAAGAATCCTTATTGAGGTTGCAGGAACAATGTATAGAAAGAATAGTAAATATCGCAGGCGACCAGCTTGGCTTAACAGTGAAATCCTTGCCAATCTTAAACACAAAAAAGAAGTTTACAAGAAGTGGAAGACTGGACAAATGACCAGGGAGGAGTATAAAAATATTGCTCAGGCATGCAGGAGTGAAATCAGGAAGGCCAAATCACACTTGGAATTGCAGTTAGCAAGAGATGTTAAGAGTAACAAGAAGGGTTTCTTCAGGTATGTTAGCAACAAGAAGAGAGTCGAGGAAAGTGTGGGCCCCTTACTGAATGAGGGAGGCAACCTAGTGACAGAGGATGTGGAAAAAGCTCATGTACTCAATGCTTTTTTTGCCTCTGTCTTCACGAACAAGGTCAGCTCCCAGACTACTGCACCGAGGGTGATAAAAGAGTTGGCAGATGTGATTGCAAAGACATTGGCAATTATCTTTGAAAACTCCTGGTGATCGGGGTAGGTCCCAGATGACTGGAAAAAGGCTAATGTAGTGCCCATCTTAAAAAAGGGAAGAAGGAGGATCTGGGGAACTACAGGCCAGTCAGCCTCACCTCAGTCCCTGGAAAAATCATGGAGCAGGTCCTCAAGGAATCAATTCTGAAGCACTTAGAGGGGAGGAAAGTGATCAGGAACAGTCAGCATGGATTCACCAAGGGTAAGTCATGCCCGACTAACCTAATTGCCTTCTATGACGAGATAACTGGCTCTGTAAATAAGGGGAAAGCAGTGGAAGTGTTATTCCTTGACCTTTCTGTGTACCTGTGGACCAGCCCCGGAAGAATGGAGGTTGGGGTCTCACAGGGCGGAGGGATAGCTCAATGGTTTGAGCATTGGCCTGCTAAACCCAGGGTTGTGAGTTTAATTCTTGAGGGGGTCACTTAGGGATCTGGGGCAAAATCAGTACTTGGTCCTGCTAGTGAAGGCAGGGGGCTGGACTCAATACCCTTTCAAGGTCCCTTCCAGTTCTAGGAGATAGGATATCTTAATTTATCCATAATATCTTTACATTTAACAACAAACACTTTGCCCAAACTATGGGAATAGACATGGGTACTAGGATGGCTTCCCAGTATGCCAATAGCTTTGTGGGCCACCTCAAGAATTTCGGAAAAGATGCAACAGGAAGCCAATGATATAAATGAGATACATAGATATTTTCATCCTCTGGACAGAGAACCAAACTCCCTCATTGATTTCCACCACAACCTCAACAAACACCACCGTCCATCAAACTCTCTACAGACAAGTATATAGACAAAACCCACAGATCACCACACTTACCTTCACAGATCCACTAACTACCCCAGACACACCTATCTACAGCCAGGCACTCAGATACCTCAGAATATGCACTGAGGAGAACGTTTGGATATAGAATCTTAACACACTTATAACTGTCTTCATCAAACAAGGACACTCCATTTCAATACAGGAAAAAACAAAACAAAAAACCCACTGACCTTACACCCCTAGTTGTCATCAATCACCCCACCCTGGAACCCATACAGAGTATGATGAAAGAGTCACAACCCATTCTTAATGGGGGACCCATCCTGAAAGAAAACTTTCCTGAACCCTATCTTCTGGTCTTCAACAATCTCCCTTGTTATCCCAAGAGCAGACTCAGGGATCCCGGAGTAGCCCTCCTATTGCTTACTTCCAGGTTCTCAAGATCTTGACCTATTAATCTGTTCCTGCAGGGTGAAAGGATAGGTCCCGCCCTAGTAGAATTACCAGGGTTTACTCAGAATTTCCCTATGCCTTCAGGAAATTCCCCCAAAACAGACTAGATCTGCTTACCCCTGGAAGGACATGGATACTGCCCTCTACTCTGTAGCCCATAGGACTAGCTTGCCTTTACTATATTCACTGCCTTGCCTTTATTATTGTACTTTTATTATATTCAGTGGTAATGGAAGGAACCCACAGGCCTGTATCCTGTAAAGCATTGGCTTCGGAAGTTGCATGAGGCTTCAAGCCTATGAACTTTAACATAGATAAATGGTCCAATGGTAACCCCTAAGTTTTGAGGAACTGGAAGTAGAGTGTAAGGGGGAATTTTGTTCGTAATAACATCAGCCAGCCACAGAAACATGAGCTAATACCAGCTTTTGGAAAGTTTTGGAAAGAACATCCAACCACAAGTGTGCCATGACAACGAATTGATGTATATGATAATGAGTTGAAATCATTTATACAGTAACCTATAGAAGAAGAATACCTTAATATTAGTAAGGGGTGGAAATACAAATAAGGAAGAGGGGAAAAACCCTACTAAATATACATTGGACATGGTAAAGTCAGAGTAACATATAATATAAGTGGCATTCCAGCCTGTGGTCAGTAGGAGAAAGAGATGTAGCCATTGGGAGGTGCCAGAATGCTGGTCACTGGTGCAGATGAGGAAGGTGACAGCGATGAGAAAGATGATAGCTAACATTTCAGGTTATTCTGCAAGGGATGGTGTGAGTATATAGAGGTGTAGATATACATTCTGTAGTATATCTACCTTACTGAGTTGGAGTGTTTGTGACTGTGCTAAATGTATTAATAAATTATTTGTAAGTATCAACGAGTTACTATAGTGTGAATGTTGAATCTCTCTCTGTCTCTCTCATCTATAGATCAGGCTACAGCTCAAAGGATTGACACTCAGGCAGTACTTTTCCAAAACGAAGTGTTTTGTTTTGTTTTTATTTAGGGTAACCAATCTTTCCTAATGCAATTAATCTAACCTAAATTAAAACATAAACATAAATCACAAGTTAAAGTATCCAAGACCTTAACCATACAGTCGGAATGGCTTAAGTGATTATATTCTGCACATGGTAATCAGTCATATGCAGGACACTGACAGCAAACTTAATTAACCCTATTTCTATTCTATATCCTACACTAGTGCTAGCATGCTTACACTCCATAGTCTTCTTTCCTTTGCTCTAAGAATCCTTTTCTGCTCTTTCCCAGCAGCCCACAGCTGCTGCTGTCACCCTATAGTTGCTTCTTCCTTCGGGTCTTGTTCATAGAATCATAGAAGATTGGGGTTGGAAGGGACCTCAGGAGGTCATCTAGTCCAACCCCCTGCTCAAAGCAGGACCAACACCAACTAAATCATCCCAGCCAGGGCTTTGTCAAGCCAGACCTTAAAAACCTCTAAGGATGGAGATTCCATCACCTCTCTAGGTAACCCATTCCAGTGCTTCACCACCCTCCTAGTGAAATAGTGTTTCCTAATATCCAACCTAGACCTCCCCCACTGCAACTTGAGACCATTGCTCCTTGTTCTGTCATTTGCCACCACTGAGAACAGCCTAGCTCCATCCTCTTTGGAACCCCCCTTCAGGTAGTTGAAAGCTGCTATCAAATCCCCCCTTACTCTCCTCTTCTGCAGACTAAACAAGCCCAGTTACCTCAGCCTCTCCTTGTAAGTCATGTGCCCCAGCCCCCTGATCATTTTCGTTGCCCTCCGCATCCTTTCTGTAGTACGGGGCGCAAAGCTGGACGCAGTACTCCAGATGTGGCCTCACCAGTGCCGAATAGACGGGAATAGTCACTTCCCTCAATCTGCTGGCAACGCTCCTACTAATGCAGCCCAGTATTCCATTAGCCTTCTTGGCAACAAGGGCACACTGTTGACTCATATCCAGCTTCTTGTCCACTGTAATCCCCAGGTCCTTTTCTGCAGAACTGCTGCTTAGCCAGTCAGTCCCCAGCCTGTAGCAGTGTATGGGATTCTTCCTTCCTAAGTGCAGGGCTCTGCTCTTATCCTTGTTGAACCCTCCAGTGTATCTACCTCTCCCCAGGGCCGGCTCCAGGCACCAGCCCACCAAGCTTATGCTTGGGGCGGCACCTGGAGGGGGGCAGCGCGGTGCTATGGCTCCGGGGAGAGCGGAGCCCCGGCTGGGCTCTCCGGCCTCCCCCCAGCACTCTGGCCGCCGGGAGAGCGGAGCCCCGGCCGGCACTCCGCCCTCCCCCTGGCGCTCTGGCCGCCACTCCTCCCTCCCCCCGGCGCTCTGGCCACGGGGGAGAGCGGAGCCGCGGCGGGCTCGCCACCCTCCACCCGGTGCTCTGGCCACTGGGGAGAGCAGAGCCGCGGCGGGCTCGCCACCCTCCTCCCGGCACTCTGGTTGCCGGGGAGAGTGGAGCCGCGGCGGGCTCTCCGCCCTCCACCCGGCGCTCTGGCCGCCACTCCGCCTTCCCCCCGGCGCTCTGGCCGCCGGGGAGAGCGGAGCCGCGGTGGGCTCGCCACCTCCCTCCAGCGCTCTGGCCACCGGGGAGAGCAGAGCCGCGGCGGGCTCGCCACCCTCCTCCCGGCGCTCTGGCCGCTGGGGAGAGCGGAGC